>NW_005843416.1:0-16259 GCF_000455745.1 Alligator sinensis | reverse complement strand
GGGGAGCAGGGGTTGCGGGAGGCAGAGCGGGGGGGGGGTGTCTGGAGCTAGGGGTGGCCTTGGGGAGCCAGAGCCCTGTAGGATGCAGGAGGTCCTGCCTGCCTTGGGGGATGGGGATGGGGATGGGGGCTGAGGCCAGAGCAAGCTGTGGGGCTGCAGGTGGTGGGGGGCGGTGTGGGTCTGGGGTAGCGGGGGTGCTGCATGGGGCAGGGTGTGCAGGGCTGGACAAGCCGGGGTCTCAGCAAGGACGCGGGATGCTGACTCCTTTGTTCCCTGGGCCTCTCGGCTGGTCAGGCAGAGCCTCCCTCCCCTTCCCCTTCCCCTTCCCCCTCTCCCTCCGGCCTTTGTGTCCCAGCCTCTGCCTCCCTATGCAGGCTCGCCACCTCCTTTCAGGCCTTTGCTGCAGCCAGCCCTAGCCCACCGAAGAGCTTGTGCCACAGCATCCCTTTTGCATCCACCCACTCTCTCCATCCCACCCGCCACGGCCCGCACGTCCTCTGCTGCGGCCAGCTCCAGCTCCAGCTCCAGCTCCAGCTCCAGCTCCAGCTCAGGGAAGCTGACACTACGTTTCTGTCTGGTTTAGTCTGTAAGGCGGAAATCTGCCCTGCCTCAGGCTGGGCTGAGAGTCAGGAGGGGCCTGTATGGATGGTAAGGGGGTCGTGGGGGTCCGTGTGGATGGCAAGGGGGTCATGGGGGTCCATGTGTCCTGGGTGGGAGCTTGGGTGAATGATGGGCTGTATTGCACAAGGGAATGGCATCAGCTCCTGAACCTGCTGCTAACAGACCCTGCCAAAGCTAGAGGACATAAAAGCATCTGGTTTCATATCAATAGAGGACAGAGTAGCGGAAAACCGGCGTGTCCTCGATGATGGCCACCCGAAATGCAACAGAGCAATGGAAAGGGCAGCAGGAGGCCACCTGCCTCCTGTTACACCCAGATGTCTCTGGGAGCTTTGACTTTCTCCAGATAAGGACAAGAAAAGCCAAAGCAAGTTCCTCTGAGCCCGTTGATTGGGGTGTTATCCATCAGACAATATTACCCAGAGCAGCAGAGAATACACAGACATACTCACTACCGGTGGTGAGGTCTCAGGCCTCTCAAAATATGTCCTCAGGGTTTGAGGCAAGACCCAGACTGCCACCTCTCTCCTTTTATACAGCTCAGGTTCAGATTTCTGTATCCCCGCTCCCTTTCCTTTGAGAGAAGGATCCCTTGGCCGGTTCTGCAGGGAGCTGGGGAAATGCATCCTGGTCTGTGACCGCTCTTACTAAATAGTTGCAAAATTTGTTTTTCTTTGCAAGCTTTTGAGCCCGAAAGCTTGCAAAGAAAAAAAATTGCATCTGTTTAGTTGGTCTAATAAAAGATATCGCCTCCACCCAAAGAGTTCATCAACTTTAGCATTAGCCTGCCCTGGCCTAGGCATCTCAGGCCCCTTGAAACTGCCCTTACATGGCTTCTCTCACATGCTAAACCTGGCGATTCAGACTGAACGTCTTCTGGGATCAGAAGACCTGGGAGGAGGGAGGTAGTGACCCACCCAGCACAGCCAAAAGGAGTTGGGGGTGTTCAGGATTACCTGATAACAGCCATTTCTTCAGTGAGACGAAGCTCAAAAAGGACTCCTACAAAAAGTGGAAACGAGGGGCAAATAAAGAGTCATGTGAGGACAGGCAGGGAGGAAGGCCGAGGCACAATTTGAGATGCAGCTGGCAAGGGACATAAAAGGCAGTAAAAAGGGATTCTGTTCGGCCTCTTGCGGTCTAGGAACAAGTGTAGGGAGTATCTGAAGTCCCCGATGATGGAGGATGCTTGCCTGTAGTATCTGGGGGCATCCGAACCCCAAGACCTTTGGGCTTGAGCCTGCACGTAGGATGCCTGCCAAAGGATTTAGGAGCATCTGAAGTCCTAGGGTGATGGGTCTGGGATGGAGGATGCTCGCCGGTTGTAGCGTCAGATGTGATGCTTGGAACGATGGAGTTCTGCCTGCTCAAATGAGATGGTTTTTGGCATGACTGAGTTCTGCTCAATTGATACGATTGGGAACTGATTTGGCTAATCTGGTCGGGAATACAAAATATATTAAAAAAAAAAAAAAAAAAGGGAAGGGGGGGGGTGGGATTCTGCAGGCATGGCAAGAAGAGGAAGACCAAAGATGTTATAGGTCACTTGGGGAATGGGGAGTACAATCTAGTCACAGACAGTTCAAAGGCAAATTATAGCATTTAATACCTTTTATACTTCTTTTTGCACATCTAGGGGCAGAGGATGAGGGCAGTAGGCAGCAGAGAGGAGACAAAGCCTAGAGTACTGGCTGCTGTTTGGAGGCACGGGGATGGGAGTGCTCCTGGCCGGCCTCCTGCCTGCTGTCAGGCCACTTGGGCCAGTCTGACCTCGGTATCTGGAAAGATTATGGAGTGATCCTGCCTGGCCTCCTGCCTGCTGTGGCTCTCGGGGTTCAGGCTGCTCGGGCCGGGTGCTCTCGGAGGCCGTTGCTTGCAACCAGACTCCTGGAGCTTAGGTGTGATGCAGAAAGATTCAAATCAAGTCAGCAGGCTCAGATGGGATGCACCCAAGGGTACTTGCTGGAAAGAATTGGCCGAGGGAATTTGAGAGCCATTGGCTATCATCTTTGAGAACTCATTAAAGTTGGGTGAGGTCCCAAAGGATGGGAAAAGGGCAAATATATTGCTCATCTTTAAGAAAGGGAAGGAGGATCTGGGAAACTATAGACCAGTCAGCCTGACCTCAGTAACTGGAAAGATCATAGAGCACATCTTCAAGGAATCTACTGTGAAGCACCTAGAGGAGAACAAGGTGATGAGGGAGAGTCAGCATTTATTCACTCAGACCCAGACACAGGCATGGATGAACTGGGTGCTGGACAGAAAGGGGACCTGAAAATGAAAAAAAAAAATTAAAATTGCAAAAAAGAAGTTTTAATATTGCACATAAGTGGGAGTGGCAATGCTATCAATTGAGAATGAACTATTTAAAGACATTGATACCAAAGATAAAGATTCCTGCAAGAAAAAAAATCATCTCTGGTAAAGGGGGGCCTGATACTAAAAGTTCACCCGGGGCCACCAGCACTTTAGGTTCGGCACTATTCACCAAGAGCAAGTCATGCCGGACCGATCTGATTTCTTTTTATGACTGTGTCTGTGGGTGAGAGGAGAGCAGTGGACATGGTATGCCATGACTTTAGCAAGACTTTTGCTGCTCTCTCCCACAATACTCTCTTTAGCAAGCTAAGAAAATACAAACTGGATGAAAGCATTGTAATGTCCATACAGAGCTGGTTGTATCATGCTGCTCTTCAAGTAGGCCTCAATAGCTCCATGTCTAGCTGGAAGGAGGAATCAAATGGGATTCCCTGGGAGTCCATACTGGGTCAGGAATTGTTTAACATCTGCATTAATGATTCAGAGGATGGGTTCAAGTGCACGCTTTTCAAATTTGTAGGTGATTCCAAGGTGGGCAGAAGTGCGCACACTGTGGAGGGCAGGGCTAGGATCCACAACGACCTGCACAGCCTGGATAAATGGTCTTCAATCAATCAGATGAGATTCAGTAATAATTGCATGCACAAATACAGACTGGGAAATGACTGGCTTGGTTGCAGTTGTGCAGAGAAGGACCCGGGAGTTATGGGGTATCGTAAGCATAAGATGAGCCGACAGTGCACTCTTGTTGCAAAAAAGCCAACAGCATCCTGGGTTGTATTAACTTGCAGATCAGGGGAAGTGATTCTCCCAGTCCATTCAGCGTAGGTGAAGCTTCACCTGGAGTATTGCGTCCAGTTTTGGACTCCACACTTCAAAATGGTCATGGACAGTTTGGAAACTGGCCAGTGCAGGGGAACCAAAATCATCAGGGGCCTGGGAAATGAGACTTATGAGGAACGGCTGAATAACTAGGGTGATTTAGCCAGGAGAAGAGAAGCCTCGGGTGGGATTTGATAACAGTCTTCAAATAACTGAAGGGTGATTATAGAGAAGCTGGAGATGGGCTTTTCCCTGTGAGTGTAAGGGCTGGGGCTAGGAGCAATGACTTCAGGCTGCAGCAGGAGAAATTTAGGCTGGAGCTAGGAGAACTTTCTGATGATGAGGATGGTCAAGCACCGAAACAGGCTACCTGGAGAAGTGGTGGCATCTCCATCCTTGGAAGTTTTCAAGAGCAGGGTACACTTGGACGGGATGGTTTAATCAGGGAAAATACTACCATGAGCAAAGGGCTGGAGTAGATGCCTAGATACCTTCCAGCCCTACTTTCCTCCGATCCTCTGATCGTGTGACTTGGCACTGACTTGTGTGTGACCTGGCACTGACGTGTGTGTGTGTTGGGGAGGGGGCTTCATGTAACTCAGGCAGGGTGTTCATGGTAGAGCCCAAGGACCCTCACCGGGGCTGCTTCCCGTGACCAACAAAGCCGTGTTTTGGGATCCAGCCTCCTGCCAGTGCCATGTTGCAAGACAGGGAGGGACAATTGCAAAGCCATTTTTATGGGTGAGAAGCAGGTGGGCCATGATCCTGGCTCCTCCATCACACTTTAAAAGCCAAATCTCTGCTTTCCCACAGACGGCCCCAGAGACACGGTGCTGCCAACAGGCTCCGTGCACAAGCGGTGGGAGAGCGAGAGTCCAGGCCCCCGAGCTTCACCAGCACGCAGGATGGCAGCCAAGCTAGGTCCAGCACCGGCCCTGAGCCTCCTGTTGCCAGCACTGGTGCAGCCCTCGGTGAAGATGGAGGAACAGGACTCAGCAGGTCCACCAGAGCCTGTGGCAGGAGCTGAAGGGGCAGGGAACGTCCCTCGTGTCATTGAGGCTGGGACTGGTCAGGAGACCGTGAGCTGGGAGGAGCTGCAACAGGTCAAGCAAGAGCCACAGGAGGAGCCAGCCCACCACGGGGAAGGACAGTGGCAGGAAGGGATGCAGCCCCAGCATCTTCCTGCCAAGGTTGGGATGGACACAGTGACCCTGCAGCTGCCAGAGCTGGCCCCGGGAGGCGAGGTCCCCACCCCAGAGATGTGGCGCCGGCGCTTCCGGGGCTTTTGCTACCAGGCGGCCGAGGGGCCGCGGGAGGTGTGCAGCCGCCTGCGGGAGCTGTGCCAGCGCTGGCTGGAGCCCCAGCACCGCAGCAAGGAGCAGATCCTGGAGCTGGTGGTGCTCGAGCAGTTCCTGGCCATCCTGCCCCAGGAGATGCCGAGCTGGGAGTGGGGACTTGGCGTGGAGACCTGCGCTGAGGCGGTGGCCCTGGCCGAGGGGTTTCAGCTGGGGCAGGCGGAGGATGAGAAGCTCCAGGTGAGAGCATTTTACCCCCCCAGCATCAATACCGCTGCTCCCATCTCCAAACCGGGTGATGTTCAGATTCACCCCCATTTCTCCCGGTTCCAGCTCCCCAGTAACTTTCTTGCCTTGTCCCCAGGTCACAGTGTGTGTAAAGGTTGAAGACGTGTCCTCGGACAAGATGGCACCCACTGGGGCATTGTGGGAACCTCTTGATTCCTGGCCAGAGCAGCCACAGCCCAATCCTGCTCACATGCCCCAGGAGGAGGCAGGATGGGGTGAAACCCCAGGGGTCCAGGATGAGCTGCCTCATGTCCCCAAAGAGGAGCCCCTGCCCCATGAGGAGTCAGGTAACAAGCTGGATTTTGGGCAGTATGTACCTAAAGGACCCATACTAGCTTTGGGTAGAGCTATTATGAGGCCCTAACGTTGGTGCCCGTGCCTGTTGAGCACCAGGAGTGAGGGATTCACATCTCTCACTGCGAGTTTGTGGGGTGACGGGGCCCTGATCTTGCATTGGGCATTTCTGGTGTGACAGAAGCAAGCACCTTCTTGCTTGCCTAAGCCCCTGTCCCTTGCCTGGCCTCATAGCGCTGCCAAAGTAAAAATCAATGATCGAGTCCTAGTTGCTCCTCTCATGCCCGCTGTGAGTTCTCTGTGCCCAAGACTTGGCCGATGCAGGTGTCATGGACATGGCTTTTCCCAGCCACTTTTGACTCGTTCATGTACCGTTAAGCCCAGGCCTGTCTCTTGCCGCAGGTTTCTCCAACACAGAGGAGACCTGGGACTCATCCGCAGATGAGAGCTCCATGGGTTGGTTCCCCAGACAAGACCCTTCCCCAGGAGCAGGTAAGAAGCAGCAGTTCTGACCTTTCCAGCAGCAGGAGGCATCATACATCCGCAGAAAACTCCCCCCAAGTGGGTGCGTCTACACGGGCTTTTCCACATCTAAACTTTAGGCACATTAGTATAATGTGCATTAAAGCAATTTAGGTGCGTGTCTACACATGCATGCACTAAGGTGCACTAAGATTAGTCCCAAGTCAGTGGACACACCCCGCATTAATGTGCATTAGCGCGTCTACATGTTCGCTGATGGTTTATGCAGGTATCAAATTTAAGCTCAAACAGCCTAAAATCACCCTTTTAAGATGTATTAAAGGTGTGTACTCGCACCCTTAATGCACCTTAAATTGGGCTAGTGCACATTAAATGTGCACGTGTAGATACACCTAGTGTTTTGTTAAGGAATGAGGCTCCAGCAGATTGGCTTTTCCTCTTCTCCTGATGACCCTCCTAGAAAACTTTTTAATGCCCTGGAGAGGTGGTCCTGGATTTTCTCTGCCCCCTCCCTTTAAAATGTGGAGCCTGACCCTGCGCCAGGGTCCCCTATTGGAATTTGATTGACAATGTCAGTAATTCAGCTATCGGGCCTTTATTAAACCCAAATGCCAAGAGCAGTTAGGCCGTTACTTTAAATGAATGCTCCAAAATACTATCTCTGTGTTAGATCAGAGTGTTACAGGCCGACTTAATAACTGTGCCCACACAGTTACAAGCACTTGATCCAAATATCCATAACTGGTTTCGCAAAAGAGTTTCTGGCTGCCCCATGCTGGCACCTAGCTCATCCTAGCAAAATACCTGTCTCTCCTACCTTCATTTCCTCCACCCCCTGAATCTCAGTACTTCAGTTCTCAGATAATATAGAGTCCTGTCTCTCTCGGCTTAAACCTTGGTTTTCTGGAAGATGGTTGTGCATGTACTTGGTGATAAAACATCCCATTACCTAATGCACAATATTGCTGTACTTCAGAATTTCTTGCACCTTCATTTCTTCCCCTCAAGAGCGATGCTGTGCACTTGTAACATGATGTTGTACTCATTGGGGCTCATCTCTGACTTCATGGACAAGAGAAGAGCTGTGGGATTTGACTTGTCCTTCTCTCTCCTCTCTCACATGCTGTGGCCTGGGGCTGTTTTAGGTGCATGCCGTCACCTGAAAAGAGCAGTGCTTTCTCTTTATCCCCCATGCTATTCTCAAATCTGTGGATTCTCTTGCCCTTCCCCACACCCAGCAGGTGCTGGGGCCCTGAGTGAAGCCCGAAGAAGGGCCTGCAAGCCAGAAGATGTTGAAGATGTCCCCAGAGAGATAAGGGCAGAGACCTGAGCAGGGCCAATTTGAAGGGAGGCCCAAAAAACAAAGGGAGAACATGCCAGTGAACAAGACAGTGGCTCTTGCTGGGTGTAGGGGTGCAGCTGGGGCAGTAGTCCAAGAGGAGCCAGGGGTACAAGGAAGAATTAGAAGAGCTGAGAGACCTGAAGAGCAGCAAGACGAGTCTTCATTGGAGAGAGATGTGTTCAAATTGAGCTGGTGGAGAGGCCCTGGGAGTGGGGAATGGGGCAAGAAGCTCACCACCGTAAACAAATAACCGTGGAAGCCAAGCCTGTAAGGCTTCCCACCTCTCTAAGCAATGCCTTAGTTGCCTCTAAGGCATGCTCCTATACATGTTTTCAGACTGAGGGGCCCAAGAAAGATCCTTTCTGGGTACTCTATAGCACCCAGCCAGCCCAAGGGAGCATGGGGCAGAGGTCTCTGCAGCTGAGCCCAGCCAGGTGGCCCCCGAAGCAGCTAGCTCTGGTGAGAACAGATGGTGTCTGTACCGAATCCCAGCAGGGCTCCTCCAACCCAGCCAGTGCTGGACAGCCTCATGGACAGGCAGTTTTCCAGGAGTGAGCAGCGTGCCTGACTGCTGGTGGATAAGCCTATGTAGGAACAACCCCCCAGCAGGTGAAACGCATCTTGGTCCTAGTCTCCTTTCACCGGCATCTACCCAAGACATCCCCAGGACTGATATGTTCTGGCCTGGAGGGTGCCCCTACATCCCCAGATGCGTAATCTGTGCTGAAGTGGATCACAACATTTGGATTCATAGTGTCGTCTCTGTGAATGGACCATCAGCTCCTTTCTTTTCCTGTTTCCAGACTGATTTTTTGCACTGAATCCCACCTCCCCCAACTCATCCCAGGCCACTGGGAATCCACATTCCCCCTTCTTGCCCCACCTTTCATTTCCACTCCACTGGCAGATACATCAGGGATGGCTGCAGCAGCCCCTGCTCAGGTGGGACACCAGCAGAAAGGTTCCCGTGTTGTACTGGGGCGGTAAGTCCCCCTCCTCGACTCTAGGCCCTTCCGAGCTCCATGGGAAATAAGGGGAGACTCCTGACACCACCTTGCAAGGCCCTGGAGTTCCTAGGCATGTGTCTGGTGGAGAAGGATAAATTCTTGGGGTGCCCTTTCCCAGGCAGGGGGTCCTCCCTGTGAGTCACAGCCATGAAAACAGCTTCCGCAGGCTGCCTACGCTACAGAGTCTCTGCTGGTGTAGTTATGATGGCAGCATCCTCATTGCAGATGCAGGTGAACATTTACTGCTCAGTAACCAAAATTACTGCACAGTATGAGTGGTATCTACACATGCATGCCCGTACCATGCAGTAAATACGGCTACTTCTGCTGACTTGGTCATAAATGTGATAGCTGCATCACGCAGGTATCAAATTTACACCCAGTTAATTACTGCACAGTCCACACACAGCGTTAATGCGCTTTAATGCCTGCACGTGTAGAGACCATCCTATTCCTGATTACTGCGCTGTAATTTACTGTGCAGCAAATTTAAGCTGGCATCAATGCACCTGTAGACCTGCCCAGAATATATGAGCAGGTGCAGCTGCCTGAGCTCTCAGCTGGCATGGCCTAAAGTGGGCAAACATCCTGTTCGCTCAGCAGAACAGTGTCCGTGCCACTCCCTTTGCTGGTCTTCTACAGTCTTAGCTTCATGAACTTTTGGCTGGCGGTTTATATGCCCCTCCCAGTGTTTGTCACTGATCTGGCTCCTCAATTTTTAAAATTTGTACATCCTTTATTTCTTCCAGATGATTTCACTCAGGTCTTCCGCTTGGTCTGTCTCGTGGTGCTTCCAGATTCAGCATCAATAGTGCGATATTGCATGCAATATTGTGATATCTCTCTTTGCCCTGCCAGCATGTCCATACTCTCCCCCAGTGCCTTATTCATATTCACCAAGGGCGGTTGCGTAGTACATTCGTCTTATGCCTTGTTACCTTTTCAATCATTTTTTGTGAAGTGTTTGCACATTTCAGCACAGACTTTTCAGTGCTAATGCCCTTTAATCGAAGACTTATCAGCATCTACTGTTTCAGCCCATAGCTTTTCTAGTTCCTCAAGTCATCCTGTAATGACAGTTCAACACAGGATGGAAACCAGATACTAGTAGCTACGTTTTTATCTCATTGTTTCCTATGCACTCTTGACAGGATGTGCTTTCTCTCCCGTGACAAAAGTTTGATTGCCCCCCATCTGTCATTGCTTCTCTTCACTTACAAAGTTTATCACTACTAACTCTCATTGAGAATAAACCCATTTATCAGTATTTTGTCCTAATAATGATATTGATTGGCGTGTTCACAATCTATCTTTTCAATCTGATAGCTCGATATAATATATAAAAGATTTTTCTTCTTTCCGGTACATCACAGATCATTGTATCTCTGTCCACCTTCCATGGTGCTCCTATCAATTTTATACCTTTTTTATATCCCGGAGTGCTTGATGCTTTTATATTTTATATGAAGATCCTTCTACTTACCTGATGTTGCAGGTGTCTGTCTCTAGGGCCTTCTGTTTCATCTTTGCTTCATCTTCCCTTTTCCTTCAAGGGCCCCATAAAAGCTTGAGTCTATTGGCTCTGTTCACCCAAGATCCAGCTGGGTATTGGATTGACAGTAAGCAAACCTAACCAGACTTTATGCACTCCCCCAAACAGAGTATCAAGGTATCACACTGGGCTGAATCTTTTTGCATATAGCAAGGGGAACTGGAGCTCTCGGTTTCTGATAAGGACCCAAGAGAAAACTCATGGTCTTGAGAACCGGTTCCCAGATTAGCCATGGCAATGTCCTCTGTGCCCTCTCTCTCTTCTCAGAGATGTTCAAAATCCATCCCATGTGCAAAGTCTCCTATTGTCCCTCCTCCCCAGAGATTAAACCCCAGGCACCTTGGCAGGGGACCTCAGCCCTGGCGGGGGAAGCCTGCCTGCAGGGAAGTTACACAGTCTCCTGAATGTCACAAGCCATAGGATATGAAAAGTCTATCTGAAGGTTAATACCAAGGACTTTAGCACACTGTGGGCACGTCTACATGTGAGCATTTACTGCACAGTAACTGAAATGACTGTGCAATACAGGTGCATGTCCACATATGCACACCCATACTGCACAGTAAATATGGTGACTTATGCCGACTTGAGCATAAATTTGATACCTGCATCAAGCAGGTATCATATTTATGCCCAATTAGTTACTGTACAGTAATGCACGTGTAGACACTAATGTGCAGTAACACTGTGTATGGACTGACTTGGGACCAACTTTAGTAGCATGTCACACTGGCCTGCCCCTTCCACTCATCACTCAGGGACTTGAAAGCTAGACCTCTTATTTCTGCTGAAGAAAAAAAGTGCCAGGCTCTTCCCTTGCTCTAAGGTGCATCCTAGAACAGGGCAAAAGCTGTATTTGTCCTTGACCAAAGGGACGGGGACTTATTTCTGGGCTCTCTTCCCTGCTCAGCAGGTGCAGGGACACTGAGCGGAGCTGAGGAGCAGCCTCCAGAGGAAGGGCCCGCCAACTTGAAGCAGCTGAAGACGTCCCCAGGGAAAGCAGGAGCGAAGGCCCTGCCTGGTGGAGCACGCACCGGGGAGGAGCCGCACCTCTGCGCCGACTGCGGAAAGAGCTTCGCCTGCCTCTCAAAACTGGCCGCCCACCGCAAGATCCACTCCAGGGAGCGCCCCCACCACTGCCCCGACTGCGGGAAGAGCTTTGTGTTCCTCTCCATCCTGGCCAAGCACCGCACCGTGCACACGGGGGACCGGCCGCACCGCTGCGGAGAGTGCGGGAAGACCTTCAAACACTCTTCCAGCCTTTTCCTCCACCGGCGCGTGCACTCGGGAGTGCGGCCACACCAGTGCGGCGAATGCGGGAAGAGCTTCGCGCACTCCTGCAGCTTGGCCCGGCACCAGCACGTCCACTCGGGGGAGAAGCCACATAGGTGCGGAGAGTGCGGGAAGTGCTTTGCTCAACCCGGCCACCTCACCCAGCACCGGCACATCCATTCGGGGGAGAAGCCGCACAGCTGCGGGGAGTGCGGGAAGAGCTTCGTGCGCCGCGGAGACCTGGTCCAGCACCAGCGCGTGCACACGGGGGAGAAGCCGTACCTGTGCACCAAGTGCGGGAAGAGCTTCAGCAGCCTCGGGTACCTGGCTACCCACCGCAAGATCCACTCCGGGGAGCGTCCCCACCGCTGCGAGGAGTGCGGCAAGACCTTCGTGACCCGCTCCAACCTCACCACGCACCAGCGCGTGCACACTGGGGAGAGGCCCTACTGCTGCCCAGACTGCGGGAAGAGCTTCACCCTCTCCTACAACCTGGCCCAGCACCGGCGCATCCACACTGGGGAGAGGCCGTACCTGTGCACCCACTGCGGCAAGAGCTTCCAGCGCCAGGTGCATCTGACCCGGCACTGGCGCCTCCTCATGCAGGAGCAGTCGTAGTCGTGCCCGCGGTGCTGGAAGGGTTTGGGAGCACCTCCGTCAGCGGCTGGACTTGGGTGAAGGGCCAGTCCTCTCTACCAAGGGTGGGCAGAGATTCACCCTGCTCTCATCCATCAGCAGGCATCTCAGGACCCACTAGGCCCAAAGGCCAGACTGTGAGGTTTGATAGGGGCAGAAAGGGAGCTCCCCCCTACGCTGCTATGCTGGAGGGAGTTATCTCAGGACCTGGCTCTACTACTCATCACCTCTCGATAAAGGGAGCCCAGGGAGGCAGAGCTGTGGGGAACAGGTAGGACTTCAAAAAGAGGTCTAACACACAACACAGCGAGGTCGGACTGAACTCCCCAATGAACGCCACGGGTCTCCTGGCTCCATCCTCTGTGGCAGTCCTGGGGGGACGAGTGTGTCCTTCTCGTAGGTCCCAGTGTCCCTACTGGGAAGCTCGTGAGGTACAGTGATGATATTTCTGGCCAGGAAAGTGTTACCTATCTTCTACCCTGAACCTTGCCAGCCTACATCCTATATTTATAAATGGCTTATTCTAATTTTCTAATAAATGTTTGCTGATTGGTTTTATTTACTTTTTTTTTTTCCACTGAAACTTTTGGGACTGGGCTGAACCGGATCGCTTGTGGCCCTGGAAAGAGCCAGTTACTTGGCATTTGTTTCCTTGGGAAAGCAGAAGCATCATGGGATGCTGCTTCCCACCAATCCTGTTGTCTCTTCACCTCCGTTTACGGTTTTTACTGAAAAGGCTGCTTTGGTTTACAACTTGTTTCAGAAACTGAACAAAAAATATATATATATCCCGTATAGCAAAACTATGTCTAAAACAGTTTGTTTCTTTAATCATTACTATTCAGTACGTTTCAGCTGGAGCTATGATACAGTGTGTTTAGATGATCTGATTTAGCTATCTTCTTGCATATTATCTCCTTTCTAGCCTTGTTCTCTATTTAATCTTGCTGGTCTAGCTGGCATCTTGATTGCTGCTTTTATTTTGCTGGCCAAGCTGGTTGTCACATCTGCAAAGGTTGGGAGAACTCAGAAACAGGCTTTGGGGCCTTTTGCTTTAGCTGCTATTCTGCAGCTTGTCCTAGGCCTCTTGAAAATGGCCAAAGTACATTTTTATTTTTGTGCACATACATTGGATCTGTTTTGCAGTTGGACCCTTTCTCACCCCTTGTAGCTGTCCTGTGGCTCTCTTACCCTTTCCCAGAGTTGAGTTGCTTCTTCCAGGCCTTTCCCCTTTGGAGCATTGACTCCTTAGTCTTCAGACAAAGAGGATGGTATGTTTGAAAAGTAAATGTACCAATGTGTTTTTTCAGGGATTTGAGCAGAAGGGGAAAGCAGCACATATAGGCAGGCAAATCCACACAGGCCCCTATTTGGTGGAAAAGAATCAGGCCCTGAGTGGTGGGCAGCTAGCATCACTTGCTCCAAATAGAAAGGGGAAATAGCTGCTTCTCTCCCCAAGCAGAACTGGAATCAGGTATTTTAATGCCTGGTGCAGGTCATGTGCAGAGCCCCCACCATGTGCTACTGAGTAACATAGTTTTTTATGTATTATTTGCTTTTTTTTTTGTATGATATAATATGGGACTACCTTGAGTACAAAACATGAGCAAAATGACACTACACCCAAACAGAACAAAGCTTGGTAAGTACTATTTCAAGATATCAAGAAAAGTGAAACATCACACGAAGAAACATGGTATCTGTCTATCGTGTATGTCAGCACTGAGCAGGTACGGTGTGGCAGTGCCTGCCACTTTAAGGTTTCTAGCTGGCAGTGGGGCAGCCCGCAGGTGGGTGCTAGCCTCATCAAGGCTAGCACATGACCCTAGAAGGACCCTTGGGATTGGCTGAGGGGGCGGAGCCATCTGCCTTTTAACCAGGCCCTCAGATGCAGAAGTAGTAGTCTGAGTTGGGTTGGCAAGGAGGTAACATGTGGTTGAGCTGTTCCTGGAGCACCTTGGAGGTAAGGGCAGGAGCTCTGGGGATGGTTTGGAGGCTCCTGGTCCTGGGTATGATTGGAAACTGCATCCTGCTGGGGAAGGGTTGGCTGGTGGGAGTCCCCAAGAGATACCAGGCCAGCTACCTCCCTGGTGAATGTAAGTGGCCCAGTTGAGGGTGACAAAGATGAGTGACCCTAGTGAGGAGCAGAATCATTGAGTTGTGATAACATGGATATGATAATAGGTAAAGACCAGATGTGACAATAGAGAATTGCTGGATGTGAGAATATAGATGCTAGGCCTAGAAACATCAGTGAGGCATGGGACATGTGTAGGTTCAGAGATGGGAAGGGGCTGGAAGGGACTCTGCAGATCAGTGGGTCCAGCCCCTCCTTCTCTAGGCAGGAAGATGACTGGGGGTAGGTGACCCCAGCGAGGCGACGGTCCAGTCTCCTCTTGAAAACCTCCAGGGTAGGCCTGAGCCTGTTGAAATTAGCATTTTTGAAGTCCAGGACTTCAATCCTGTTGGTTGACCTGTTTTAACCTTGCGGCGGACAGTGAACCTGGTTGAACTCATGGCTGCTGTCGCCCAGGCTACCTTCAGTGTTCAAGCCACACACCAGGTCACTTCTGTTGGCCAAGTCTAGGAGAGCGGTACCTCTGGCTGGCCCTTGCACTGCCTGGGGCAGGAAGAGCTCCTCCTTCAGTGTTAAGAAGCTACACGACCAGTCCAACCTAGCAGTGTTCCTCCCAGTCTGTCTGGGTAATTGAATTCACCCAGATCCAGCTCCTCCCCTTGGTGTGGTGGCTTGCAGTAAATGCCCATGCTTGCGTCCCTCTGGCTTGGCCCAGAGGATTTCAAGCAGCTTATCTTTGAAGCCAACATCAGCCTCCAGAGAGGGGTAGCGCTCTATGCAAGAGAGCAGTACCTCTCCGTAGCAAGAAATACAGGTGAAGTTAAAAATTAGGATATGGGGCTACACTGAGGTCTGGGTAGCCCAGCCTTCCCCACTTCAGGGTGCCAGAAAACTAGTCCCCTTCCTGTTGAGGACTGGAGGATCCAAGGATTTGGAGCACCCCTGAGGAGAAGCTGCTTGTGGGGATGGTACCCATGCATGGCGTGACCTGTTGGAGGAGCAGAGATGCCTGGAGGGGAAGACTGAGTGGTGTCTGAGCCTGGCCATCTGCAAGTGGCTCTCATTGCTGCCCAGCCAGTGCTCCTAGGCACTCCTAGGCTTGCCACCTTCAGTAGCAAGGTGCTTCAGCCTGCCCCAGCCTCTAGCTAGCATAGCTCCTGTGGTGTGGCCTGTGTCTGGGGGCGGTTACCAGCTCCATTCCTTCCCTGTGCCCAGAGCTGCTGCAAAGATGTGACAAGGAGACCCTGTGCATCCCACACAGCTGAACTGGGCTGGCTCCTGCAGCCAGATGGGGCAGGGCAAGGTCTCTAGGTTAGTCTGATGTATGGAAGGGGACAAAGGTGGCTGGTTACCTATCCCTTAAAGGTGCTTGCTGACCCACATCTTGAGTAGAGAAGCATCAGACAGGGGTGAGCCCAGGTCCCAGAGGAGGACCCAGGATGGAGATGTACCATGTCTCCTTGCCACCAGCAAGGCTAGGCAAGAACAAACCAGCCCCTTGTCTCCCTGGAGCTCTGTGGTGGCAGGACACCAGGCATGAGGCCAAGACAAAGTCTGCACAACTCCTACCAATGCTCGCCCACTGGGGAAAATTGGGTCAGCAGTTGTTGGTGTGTGTGTGTGTGTTTTTGTTTTTTTTTTTGTTTGTTTTTTTTTCAGTAGTAGCTACATACTCTATGCCCTTGCACACTGCATACAGTCATGCACGGGGGAGTGACACTGGGTGTGCTACTTGTCAACACAATGCATTGAAAAGACACCTGGTAAGAGACTTCGCTGTGTGCAGAGCATCACAAACTTCCTACAACAGCTCTACATCAAACCCAGTCCCTGCCTTCTTGTTGTTTTAGGATTAAACTGGCAGGTTTGCTGTTGTGACAAAATGTTACTTCCATATGGCACGGGCTTCTGGTGCCAGTGCACCATTTACACTGGCCTTGCCATGGTCCTAGTAAGTAACTGAGAACATAGGGAAATCCAGCTTGGACCATGCTGGTAAAGTCAAATCCTCACTTTCACATGTGTTCACAGCCATGTCAGACTCCAGCTTCTATGGGACTATTGCACTCCACCAGTAGCTGCTCCCTCTTAGCTTCTCAATTGCTTGAGACTCGCATTACCCAATGATCTGCTGATCAAAGTGAACCTGAAGGATTTTACCCTTCAGAGGACAGTGCCCCATACCATCTGCAGTAACTCCAGCCCTGAACTGGAAGCAGTGGGGAGCTGAGCTGAGTGAAGCCAGGAT
>NW_005843415.1:139963-157709 GCF_000455745.1 Alligator sinensis | reverse complement strand
GCATTGAAGGACGGAGAGCCATATACTACTTGCATGTACATGCCATGAGATTTGCCCTTTCAGGCACTGCAACTGCCTTTCTGTTTGCACGAGCAGGATTTCCTACCATTTAAAAAGTGTTGTTGGTGCATTAAAGTAAAACTGCTGAGACGTAGTTTATTTTGGGTTGCTGCCAATTACTTCATCACATCTATGGACTCACGTGAAAACACAAAGGCCCTCAAAGACTTATAATTATGTTCTTTTTCCACCAGGTGGTGCTGTGCTATTTCTGTAGTTCAGGCCTTTGTCCACTAGGTGCTGCTTTTGATTGCAGCTGTTATTTTATTTCTTTATTTTTTGGCCCCTGCTCCCTCCCCCTGCTCCTATGGCTGAATGCAGGCAGGGCACGGTACAGGAGGCACCTCATCCCTCTGTCCTGTACCAGAGCAGTAGTTAGTACTTATACACAATGAAAAAAATGGAGGAACAACCCAATACATTCCCAATGCACACTGTGGTAGTGTGGTAGCACTGTGGACCCTGGTAGTGGTCATGCCCATACCACCACCCCCACCAGCAGACCTGTATGTGCTTCCCCTCCACCCCTGGGCCCAGCACAGTGTTCTAAACTGTGGAGCACAGAAGCAACAGCACCAAAATAGTAAGTTTGCAACTGAGGGAGTGTGGCAGCTCTTCTTAACACTTCACTTTTTCAGGGGTAACTTTCCTATTTCTTATAATTGCCATTGCCATTCCAGAAACACAATGAATAGTGCAGGTGCGCGCTGCATGCCAGAACGCCCCCCAGATATGCAGCCTCCTGGGTGATATATAGGTAATGGCAGAAATATCCTACCTCTATAGCATCTATAGTGGGGAGGTGAAGAGGGTAGTGTTTGGACTGTAGGCCAAAACCCATCCTCTTCTGCCTTCCCCTGCAGAAGACTTTCCAGATCAGAAATTAAAAAGAATAAATAAATGAAAGAAGGAATGCATAACAACAGTACAAGAAATAGAAGAACAGAGTAGATAATAAGAAAGTAGAATAGAAATAGATATAGGTAGCCATAGTATCAATAGTTAGTAGTGTTTAAATAGTGTATATAGTATATAAGTAAATAGTGTGTAAATGATAAATAGTTTATAAATAGTGTATAAGTTTAAATAGTGTATAAATAGATAAGTATAAAAATAGTGTATAAATAGATAGTTTATAAATGAAAAATAGTGTATAAATAGTAAAGAAATAGATATGGGGCTGCAGGGAAGGAAAATCCAGACTACGTTTTTCTATTTTTCCATTCACTTAAGTTTTTTTAAATGAATGACTTTTTTTTAATTAGAAAAATCATGTAAATGCATGACCATTTTTAACTTTGAAATAAACATTTGAAATTCATATAGTTCCTTCCAGATGTGGCATGTTTTTTTTCATAGGCAGATTGGCATGGCAGTCTGTGCAGTTTGGGGGTGGGTGGGAGAGGTGATGATCATGCCTTAGCATTGGTATTCCTTGCTTGGGTGCTTTTCGGGAATGATGAGATTACTGGAAGACAACAACAGGGTGGATTGGTATGGGAGGTCCAATGCTTGTGCAATGCTTGTGTTGCCCCCAATCCCAGTATACAGGGATCCTGGCTAGCCAGACTTCTGAGGGGGCAGCACCTTTTGGTAGCTTTGCAAGAAAGACTGCCCTCCCCCACCCACACACACAGAGTAACCCATCCCAAACCCAACAAGAAAAAGCCTCAATACTGTGCCAGGGGAGAGTCAGAGAGAAGGTTTAACATTTGAAAGAGAGCAATTAGCAACTTCTCAGGCTATCTTAAGCCTATTCTTGTGTTTTGTTTTTTGCATCACCTCTACCACACCTTCCCTCCACCCCCATCCCAGTGGCTCCCTGGCCGGGTGGGTGGGGAGGGGCAACTCGTCCTGCTGTCCTTGCACCGCTGGCCAAGTCCCCTGTGCCCATACCTGCATGCAGGCCTGCTGGGAAGTGTGGTGATTGCTGGGCAAGGGCTGGAGTAGGGGGCTCAGGATCCCTACTGGGTGGGAGGCAGCTGTCCTGGGCATGGGGATCCCCATGACCCAAGAAATTTTAATCCACCTCTACACCCCCCCCCCCCCCCCACCCCGTTTCCCCCCCCCCCCCCCCCCCCCCCCCCCCAATCTGCGATGCTGATGTTACTCGGCTTGGGCATTTGTCCTTGTCTGCTGTTGCACTGAAGGATACAAAAGACAGGAAGCAGATCATTCATTCTCTTTTACATAAAAATCCTTTAATCTGTTATTCACCCTTTTATATTTTTTCATTAGTAAACACATGAGTGAGTTACATTTGTAGAAATCAGAGCACAGAAGTATTCACAGTTCCATCTAGGGCCCCCCTGCTGCAGGACATTTGGCAGACAGGGAACCCCAACCCAATTTCGGCAGTGGTGCCCCATAGTTTGTGGCAAGCACCCCTGCAGGGCAGAGACAATTAATGGAGGGGATTTTTAATGAGAAAAAAACATGTAAGTGGAGCACCATTTTAATGTTGAAATACAGTTTAGAAATTCATACAGTTCCTGAATTGATGTCTTTTCTTTCATAGGCAGACTGGTGGGTGGGTGGCAGGGGAGGAGGGAAAGTGGCACTCATCCCGCTGTCCTGTGATTATTTCTAATGATTACTATGAAAGAGGGCAAACCCCCACCCACCAGATGCTGAGACTGACAAGGCAAGTGACCCCATAGTTTGTTCTACATTGGCATTTGCGTAACTTATTAGCTTTTAGTCACAACTAGTGTGGAATAGTTATAGTATGTTAACTAGAGCAACAAAGAATTATTTTTTGTCATTCAAAAATTAAAATTTCTGCAGGTCAAGTTCTCAATGTTTGTGATCTGTAATAGTCAGTTTTTTACTTTTGAGAGGCAGCTGTATTCTTCTGAAGTGTTTTGTGAAGTGTTGCATTGTATTTTTCTGTGTTTCTGCCTTTGTGTTTTGTGAAACTAGTTGGTTGATTTTCACTAGTACCTTGACAGTGGCAACATTACTCCTTGAATCTTTATATTTGCATCTTTGTCTTTGCGTTATTGTGTTTGTGTTTTTTGCATTTTTGTGCTTGTGTTTTTTATGCATTTATTTTCATGCTTTCTGTGTTTGTGTTTGCAATTTTTCCTTGCTTGTGTTAGTGTGACTGTATGCTTTGTGAATACTTATTTATAGCAATAGTCGCTTCATCAGAATGTATGGGAAATGTACTCCTTATACAGAAAGAAAAAAATGGAGGACCAAGCCAATACCTGCTCAACCCTCATGCACAGTTTGGTGTACTACCCCTGCAATAGCGGTGGTGCACATACCACCATCATTATCTCGTCTCTTATGTGCTCCCCCCCAGCCCCTGTGCCCAGCCCCCTGCTCGAAACTGTGCAGCACAGCAG
The DNA here is from genome assembly GCF_000455745.1 of Alligator sinensis. Lineage (NCBI taxonomy): Eukaryota > Metazoa > Chordata > Crocodylia > Alligatoridae > Alligator > Alligator sinensis. Next base: position 154,296 of record NW_005843415.1, on the reverse strand, counting down.
CAGCAAATAGCAGCCTTCACCCACCACCACAGGTGCTAAGACCCACCAGGCAGTAGGCAGGAGGGAGGGCCTTCACCCACCACCCTGGGTGCTAAGATCCACCAGGCAGAGGGGAAGAGGGAGGGCTTTTGACCACCACTCCAGGTGTTAAGAGCCACCAGACAATAGGCAAGAGGGAGGGGCTTTGCACACCACCCTGGGTACTAAGACCCATGAAGCAGTAGGCAAGAGGGAGGGCAGTCACCCACCACCCTGGGTGTTGAGACCCACTGGGCTATTTAATATTTGGCATAAACATGGAGAACAGAAGTCAAGATTAAATGCTTATTTATAGCAACAGTTGCTTGATCAGAATGTCTGAAAAGGTAGGACCTCAACTAGAAAAAGGCACTCAGACCCACCAGACAGTAGGAACAAGGGCCTTTTCCCACCATCCCAAGTGCTAAGACCCACCAGGTGATTACTCTGATTATTTCTGATTAGCTATAGTATTTGAACTTGAGCAAGCTGACCCTTGACGGTTACCAGAGGTGGTTGCACTCCACAAGCTACAAAACAGTGCAGTCATTACTATGACATGGTGACTAGAGTATTCTTATTATAATTTATGGTTGTTACTTATTATTATTAATGTAATAATTACTGTAGACAGACTTACTTGGGCTCATTGTCCTCACAAGATACAAAATAGCACAATCATTAGGCAATAGGCATCCACCAAGCAGGCATGGGCTTGCACTGCAGATCTTGGGGCAGGCACCAAAGGAAAGCAAACAGCAAGGGAGGGAGGCTGACAAAGGCAGACACCTGAGATATTATTATTATTATTATTATTATTGGTTTTGATTACCATTAAGAAAAGACATTATCCCAATACCAATGCTTCATTCTAATTCTCTTGCTGTATCTACTGGACAAAATGAATGCCCAACAGTCAGCTAATTGTTGCCCAGCACCCACCCATGACTTTGTGTTCTTTTGTATCTTGAGAGTACACGGAGCTCAAGTAGCAAAATAGAAGCAGGCATCTGGATGTTTTGTACCAGTAGAGTGACCGGGGTCAGGGGCGGAGTTGCTGATGTCACGCACCACGTGACCGGGGTCAGGGGCGGAGTTGCTGATGTCACGCACCACGTGACCGGGGTCAGGAGGTGTGGTTGGTGACATCACACACCATAAAAGAGGGAAGGGGGCGGAGCGAAGGGGGCGGGACTTCTAGTCCCGCCCACCTGTCACATTTGCATTGAAGGACGGAGAGCCATATACTACTTGCATGTACATGCCATGAGATTTGCCCTTTCAGGCACTGCAACTGCCTTTCTGTTTGCACGAGCAGGATTTCCTACCATTTAAAAAGTGTTGTTGGTGCATTAAAGTAAAACTGCTGAGACGTAGTTTATTTTGGGTTGCTGCCAATTACTTCATCACATCTATGGACTCACGTGAAAACACAAAGGCCCTCAAAGACTTATAATTATGTTCTTTTTCCACCAGGTGGTGCTGTGCTATTTCTGTAGTTCAGGCCTTTGTCCACTAGGTGCTGCTTTTGATTGCAGCTGTTATTTTATTTCTTTATTTTTTGGCCCCTGCTCCCTCCCCCTGCTCCTATGGCTGAATGCAGGCAGGGCACGGTACAGGAGGCACCTCATCCCTCTGTCCTGTACCAGAGCAGTAGTTAGTACTTATACACAATGAAAAAAATGGAGGAACAACCCAATACATTCCCAATGCACACTGTGGTAGTGTGGTAGCACTGTGGACCCTGGTAGTGGTCATGCCCATACCACCACCCCCACCAGCAGACCTGTATGTGCTTCCCCTCCACCCCTGGGCCCAGCACAGTGTTCTAAACTGTGGAGCACAGAAGCAACAGCACCAAAATAGTAAGTTTGCAACTGAGGGAGTGTGGCAGCTCTTCTTAACACTTCACTTTTTCAGGGGTAACTTTCCTATTTCTTATAATTGCCATTGCCATTCCAGAAACACAATGAATAGTGCAGGTGCGCGCTGCATGCCAGAACGCCCCCCAGATATGCAGCCTCCTGGGTGATATATAGGTAATGGCAGAAATATCCTACCTCTATAGCATCTATAGTGGGGAGGTGAAGAGGGTAGTGTTTGGACTGTAGGCCAAAACCCATCCTCTTCTGCCTTCCCCTGCAGAAGACTTTCCAGATCAGAAATTAAAAAGAATAAATAAATGAAAGAAGGAATGCATAACAACAGTACAAGAAATAGAAGAACAGAGTAGATAATAAGAAAGTAGAATAGAAATAGATATAGGTAGCCATAGTATCAATAGTTAGTAGTGTTTAAATAGTGTATATAGTATATAAGTAAATAGTGTGTAAATGATAAATAGTTTATAAATAGTGTATAAGTTTAAATAGTGTATAAATAGATAAGTATAAAAATAGTGTATAAATAGATAGTTTATAAATGAAAAATAGTGTATAAATAGTAAAGAAATAGATATGGGGCTGCAGAGAAGGAAAATCCAGACTACGTTTTTCTATTTTTCCATTCACTTAAGTTTTTTTAAATGAATGACTTTTTTTTAATTAGAAAAATCATGTAAATGCATGACCATTTTTAACTTTGAAATAAACATTTGAAATTCATATAGTTCCTTCCAGATGTGGCATGTTTTTTTTCATAGGCAGATTGGCATGGCAGTCTGTGCAGTTTGGGGGTGGGTGGGAGAGGTGATGATCATGCCTTAGCATTGGTATTCCTTGCTTGGGTGCTTTTCGGGAATGATGAGATTACTGGAAGACAACAACAGGGTGGATTGGTATGGGAGGTCCAATGCTTGTGCAATGCTTGTGTTGCCCCCAATCCCAGTATACAGGGATCCTGGCTAGCCAGACTTCTGAGGGGGCAGCACCTTTTGGTAGCTTTGCAAGAAAGACTGCCCTCCCCCACCCACACACACAGAGTAACCCATCCCAAACCCAACAAGAAAAAGCCTCAATACTGTGCCAGGGGAGAGTCAGAGAGAAGGTTTAACATTTGAAAGAGAGCAATTAGCAACTTCTCAGGCTATCTTAAGCCTATTCTTGTGTTTTGTTTTTTGCATCACCTCTACCACACCTTCCCTCCACCCCCATCCCAGTGGCTCCCTGGCCGGGTGGGTGGGGAGGGGCAACTCGTCCTGCTGTCCTTGCACCGCTGGCCAAGTCCCCTGTGCCCATACCTGCATGCAGGCCTGCTGGGAAGTGTGGTGATTGCTGGGCAAGGGCTGGAGTAGGGGGCTCAGGATCCCTACTGGGTGGGAGGCAGCTGTCCTGGGCATGGGGATCCCCATGACCCAAGAAATTTTAATCCACCTCTACCCCCCAATCTGCGATGCTGATGTTACTCGGCTTGGGCATTTGTCCTTGTCTGCTGTTGCACTGAAGGATACAAAAGACAGGAAGCAGATCATTCATTCTCTTTTACATAAAAATCCTTTAATCTGTTATTCACCCTTTTATATTTTTTCATTAGTAAACACATGAGTGAGTTACATTTGTAGAAATCAGAGCACAGAAGTATTCACAGTTCCATCTAGGGCCCCCCTGCTGCAGGACATTTGGCAGACAGGGAACCCCAACCCAATTTCGGCAGTGGTGCCCCATAGTTTGTGGCAAGCACCCCTGCAGGGCAGAGACAATTAATGGAGGGGATTTTTAATGAGAAAAAAACATGTAAGTGGAGCACCATTTTAATGTTGAAATACAGTTTAGAAATTCATACAGTTCCTGAATTGATGTCTTTTCTTTCATAGGCAGACTGGTGGGTGGGTGGCAGGGGAGGAGGGAAAGTGGCACTCATCCCGCTGTCCTGTGATTATTTCTAATGATTACTATGAAAGAGGGCAAACCCCCACCCACCAGATGCTGAGACTGACAAGGCAAGTGACCCCATAGTTTGTTCTACATTGGCATTTGCGTAACTTATTAGCTTTTAGTCACAACTAGTGTGGAATAGTTATAGTATGTTAACTAGAGCAACAAAGAATTATTTTTTGTCATTCAAAAATTAAAATTTCTGCAGGTCAAGTTCTCAATGTTTGTGATCTGTAATAGTCAGTTTTTTACTTTTGAGAGGCAGCTGTATTCTTCTGAAGTGTTTTGTGAAGTGTTGCATTGTATTTTTCTGTGTTTCTGCCTTTGTGTTTTGTGAAACTAGTTGGTTGATTTTCACTAGTACCTTGACAGTGGCAACATTACTCCTTGAATCTTTATATTTGCATCTTTGTCTTTGCGTTATTGTGTTTGTGTTTTTTGCATTTTTGTGCTTGTGTTTTTTATGCATTTATTTTCATGCTTTCTGTGTTTGTGTTTGCAATTTTTCCTTGCTTGTGTTAGTGTGACTGTATGCTTTGTGAATACTTATTTATAGCAATAGTCGCTTCATCAGAATGTATGGGAAATGTACTCCTTATACAGAAAGAAAAAAATGGAGGACCAAGCCAATACCTGCTCAACCCTCATGCACAGTTTGGTGTACTACCCCTGCAATAGCGGTGGTGCACATACCACCATCATTATCTCGTCTCTTATGTGCTCCCCCCCAGCCCCTGTGCCCAGCCCCCTGCTCGAAACTGTGCAGCACAGCAGCAGCAAATAGCAGCCTTCACCCACCACCACAGGTGCTAAGACCCACCAGGCAGTAGGCAGGAGGGAGGGCCTTCACCCACCACCCTGGGTGCTAAGATCCACCAGGCAGAGGGGAAGAGGGAGGGCTTTTGACCACCACTCCAGGTGTTAAGAGCCACCAGACAATAGGCAAGAGGGAGGGGCTTTGCACACCACCCTGGGTACTAAGACCCATGAAGCAGTAGGCAAGAGGGAGGGCAGTCACCCACCACCCTGGGTGTTGAGACCCACTGGGCTATTTAATATTTGGCATAAACATGGAGAACAGAAGTCAAGATTAAATGCTTATTTATAGCAACAGTTGCTTGATCAGAATGTCTGAAAAGGTAGGACCTCAACTAGAAAAAGGCACTCAGACCCACCAGACAGTAGGAACAAGGGCCTTTTCCCACCATCCCAAGTGCTAAGACCCACCAGGTGATTACTCTGATTATTTCTGATTAGCTATAGTATTTGAACTTGAGCAAGCTGACCCTTGACGGTTACCAGAGGTGGTTGCACTCCACAAGCTACAAAACAGTGCAGTCATTACTATGACATGGTGACTAGAGTATTCTTATTATAATTTATGGTTGTTACTTATTATTATTAATGTAATAATTACTGTAGACAGACTTACTTGGGCTCATTGTCCTCACAAGATACAAAATAGCACAATCATTAGGCAATAGGCATCCACCAAGCAGGCATGGGCTTGCACTGCAGATCTTGGGGCAGGCACCAAAGGAAAGCAAACAGCAAGGGAGGGAGGCTGACAAAGGCAGACACCTGAGATATTATTATTATTATTATTATTATTGGTTTTGATTACCATTAAGAAAAGACATTATCCCAATACCAATGCTTCATTCTAATTCTCTTGCTGTATCTACTGGACAAAATGAATGCCCAACAGTCAGCTAATTGTTGCCCAGCACCCACCCATGACTTTGTGTTCTTTTGTATCTTGAGAGTACACGGAGCTCAAGTAGCAAAATAGAAGCAGGCATCTGGATGTTTTGTACCAGTAGAGTATGCAACAGTCAGATAATGGAGAGTACACAACAGTCATACAACATGGAATACAATGAAGTAAAATTTTTTGGGTATGTTTGATTCCCCCAGGACTTATCTAAAAAAAAACCCAAAAGGAACATTGCATCCAGCATCTTTTAAAAGAGTTAATGAAACATAGTTGAATAAGTAGTTGCTTGGGTTACCTGAACATTTGTAATTTTTCAGCATTTCAAAATCTTGCACAGTGTAGGCCAGGAGGATGAGCAATAGTCATCCCTGGAAGTAGGACATGCACAGCATGCTTCACAGATAGTTCTTACCCTGACCAGAGACAAAAGCATTCTAATTATTGATAAATACTAGTATATTAATATTAAAACAAAATACAAATTTTTCAGGGGTATACATTGTAGCTGTGTTGGTCTAAGGACATAGGCAGACAAGGTTCTTTGGGTGAATCTGATATCTTTTATTAGATCAACTTAAATAGTTGGAAAAATTTTTTAGCAAGCTTTCAGGCTGGAGAAAGCTCTGCAGTTGGTGTGTGCTCTTCCTGGATGGAATGAATAGTAAAAAAGCCAGCGGCTGGGCTGGTATGCATGCAAGATAGGCAGTCAGTGAAGATGTTAATTGAGGAGTCAGTGGGTGAGAGACAGGCTGGTTGGGGGGGAGAAGGCAGATGAATGTAGCAGTTGAATAGTGGAGAGGTACCTGGGGAGTCAGATGTCAGGCAGGTTATAATGCGTCATAAATCCAATGTCTAAATTTAGTCCGTGATTTTTAGTATCCAGGAGGTTGATGAAGTGGAGTTCATAGGCTCGTTTCTGGGAAGTGTTTTGTAAGTTTCCTTTGAGGATCAGGACTGAGAGATTGGAGAGAGAGTGGTTTTCTTGTGAGAAATCTGCCCCAACAGGTAATTGGATATTCCTGTCTTTGATAGATTCCCAGTGTGCATTCATTCTGGTGCACAGTTGTTGTTTGGTCTCTCTTATGTATTTTCCATCAGGGCATTTGGTGCATTGGATGAGATACATTACATTTCTGCAGGTGCAGCTGTAAGATGCAAGGAAGCTGATGGCTCTGTTGTGGGGGGTAGTAATTGTGGGGGGGGGGGGGGAGATGTGTTGGGAGGTTTTGCATTTCTTGTCATGGCATGGTCTGGATCCTTTTAGTGTGTTCTGGGCCTGGGGAAGTTTGCTTCTGGTGATGAGGTTAGTGAGGTTCAGTGCTTGTTTGAAGGCTAGGATGGGTGGAGGATCTGGGAAGATCTCTTTAAGAATAGGGTCTCCTTCTAGTATGGGTTGCAATTGTTTGAGGTTTTTCGGTATGGGTTTGACGGGGGTGATATGTCACAACCAGTGATGTGCGATTCGTGGGAGTTCTGCTTCTGTACTGCAGCAATTTTTCATGTGGTATCCAGGTGGCTCTTTCAAACGTGCAATCAATCTCTCCAGAGGAGCGTCCTTGTTGGGTGAAAGCCTTTTTAAGATTTGTGAGGTGGCAATCCCAGGTGTTCTCAGTGTAAATTTGGTGGTATCTGAGGGCTTGGCTGTATATCACATGTTTCTTGCTGTGTTTAGAGTGATTGCTGCTTCTGTGTAGATATGTATGTTGGTCTGTGGGTTTCTTGTATGACGTGGTCTGTATTTTACCATTCTGGATACTGATCATCATGTCTAAAAAGGAGGTGTTGGTGCTGGAGTATTCAAGAAATTGATAAAGGGATGATGATTGCTGAATTTCTGATGGAACTCAATCACAGATTGCAGGCTTTCAGTCCAAATGATAAAAATGTCATCAATATATCTTAAGTATAGCACGGGTTTAATGGTGCAGTCTTTGAGGAATTCTTCTTCCAGGCGGCTTATAAAAAGGTTGGCATACTGTGGGGCCATTTTGGTGCCCATAGCTGTGCCCATGGGTTACAAATTTAAACCATGGTTTACAAACTTAAAATTATTATTCTGTAACCCGGGTGGCAGCCCAATAGTTGCCACCCCTGCCCAATATCAGGGATGGTGTGGTAAGAGTGGGGCAGGGCTTCCAGCCAGCACCAATTTACTTTCCAGCCGGCCCCTGCTCCCCACAGAGCAGCCCCTGGTCCCAAGAAGCTCTAACATTTAACTGATTTAACTATTTACACTTTATTTACAAAACAAGGATAATAGGAAAGGTTATTTACAAGTGAACTTAAATGGAATAACCAGAATCATAAAACAAACCAGAATGCATTAGTCAACCCTTGACTCAAGAACCACAGGTAGGATAACTGGCAACTTTCAGCCACTGCTGAGATGCTACCACAAGGAAGCAAAGTGCTCACTCCCAGCAGCTCCAACAGGCTTCCCAATAAGCGACAGACTGCAGCAGGTTAAGCTCTTCTGGTCTGATCAAATTGTACCAAAACTCAACCCCCCAAAAGAGGCTGAAGGGTGACCCTCCATGGCAACAAAAAAGGCAAGCAGCAAGCAACATGGCAGGCTCCTGCAGCAATCAGCATGACCCAAGCACAAAGCTCAGGGACTCCATCCAATGACAATCAGCTGCAGAATAAGGGACGGGACTGAGTTCCCTCTGGGGCAGTCAGTGGCACAGGGTCAGCAGCACAGGTAGCTCCCAGGGGTCATTGCTCTAAACCCCTGCTCCAGATGACTGGCCAGGCACCCTACATGCCTCACGGCTCGTCAATCCCGCTCCGAGTGCCGTGCCGGCCTGCGCCCCAAGCTCCTGGGGACCCTCATCCTGCCGCTCTGCTGCTCCTCAGGATCCCATGCCTTGCCTGTTGCTGTTTCACTTCCCCAGGGAAGGTAAGGGGTTTCCTCAACTCACCAACCCAGCTCCCTACTCTGGATAAGGATGCTGCCTGCACTCCTGGTCACTGCTTCTTCTAAGCAGGGGCCAGCGTAGCAATTGGAGTTGAAAACAGGAGGGAAGGAAGGAATTTGGGGAGGGGGTGGGTTGTAACAGACAGAGTATAGGAATTTGTATTGGAAAACCACCATGAAGTGCTTCCTGAGCTGACCTCGAGTACACTATTCACTGGATAGCAAAGCGAGTCTACAAGCTGTGAAGGAAGATGTAGCAAGTTGATGTTTCACCAGCCTGGGGGCAAAACAGGTTGGAGCTGCCCAACAGGGTAGGGGGAGCATGGTGTGGGAAGAAGGGCAGCTCATGTTGCTGCATGGCCGTGGAAGGGGGGGGGGGCGTATGCCCCCCAGAACTGTGCACTGCCACTGTGGGTCTTCATGCTGTGCATTACCCTTCATCTTCCTTCACACACTGAAATCCACCCACACTATTTACTTCAATGTTGAAGTAAACACAACAAAGCACCCCCACCCCACCCCCCCGCAAGGCACAGCCTCATATCAGGTCTCACTTACCAATGTGTAAAGGTGCCAGTTGTGGGAGACATCATAATGTCCTCTTTCAACTCCCACATCACAAAGCAGTTCGCATCATGCACTCAAATGCTGCTCTGCACCCAACTTCAGCCTGCACTAACATTAGCATTACTGTGCCCCCAGGGGCAACACTCCTCTGTTACCAGTTTGCCCGTCATTTTGGGGTGCGCTCATTTATTAGAGGTACTGTGGGAGGGGGGGTTAGCTTTGATAGTCTTGGCCTTCACCTCCTGTGTCTTTTCTGACTCTGGCTTGCCCCGTCTTGATGATTGTAGATGTTATTAGTTGGGAGGTAATATCTACCGCAGTAGGCTACCAGCAAACCCTAACCCCTTTTATATGAGGTCCCGCCCTTTTGTTGCCTCCTGATGCAAGTGATTTTGTGTGACACTTCAAACTACACTCTGTCATAAGTAAGTAACTCCTTTTATTGTCCTTTGAGTGTTGTTACACTCTTAACCATTACAAACCCCCCCCTTTTTTTTTCCCTTTAAGAAATGCCTTTGAAGTATTCTTATCTTCATTGATGCCCTGATCAGATCAGTCCATCTATCTTTCAAAGGTGAATCAGGGATTGCCTTGAAACTTCTGCCCTTAACTTTCAGGTAAGTAAAAAAAAATTTTCTCCTTTTTTTTTTTTTTTTTTTTTTTTGTTTGTCTGCAAGCCTTCACTGGGGATAGTCAACAACTAAAAATCCAAAATCAAAGGTAAGGCATCCTTATATTTTCATTGCACTCCTGTCTCTCCTCTTTCACTGTCTTATTATTTTTTTTCCAGGGGATCTGCTCCTGTCCCCACTTCTCACAGCTTTTCCGCTTCCCTTCCTGGGTGATCCTTCCCTTGCTCGGGATACACTCACTGACTTTCTTCATCCAGCCCTCTCTCCCTCGCTGAACTGATATCCTAGCTTACCCCGTCCCTGTGGTCTTCTCCTCCTTGAGGAAAGCCTGCCCCTTTTTCTCCACTCCTTCCTGCTGCGTGGTTCTCTCCCACGGCTCCTTTATAAGCAGGGAGCAGCTGCTTTTAAAACGCTGCTCTCCTGGCTTGATTGATTTCTCCCCACTGACATCGTCCCATGCCAGTATTTCTCCACACATCCTCCCCGTTAAGACATCACTAGGTGCCTTTAAATTTTTGTATATCATGGGGTTTGTGTTATTGGGTTGTCAGTCACCGTCAAGTGTGTCTGGTGTCATTGGAGAATGTGCTTCTTGGTGACATTGGGAGAGGAAGTCAGCCACAACATTGACTCATCCAGGCCTAAATTCGATATCAAAGTGAAAGGGTTATAAGGCTAGTGCCCATCAAGTGATCCCAGCATTATCTGTCTGGGTGGTTTTTAGCCACTTCCGAGGTGCATGATCAGTGACTAATATAAACTTTCTTCCTATGAGATAGTAGCGAAAATTTTCCACCCCCCACTTGATTGCGAGACATTCCCTCTTGATTGTGGTGTACCTTTGTTCTTGCGGTTGGAGTTTCCTGCTAGCATAGGCGATAGGGCGTTCTACACCATCTGTCTCTTGTGTCAACATGGCCCCCACAGCTTGGTTGGATGCATCGATCTGTAGGATAAAAGGACGCCTAAAGTCAGAAGTGTGTAGTACCACCTCATTACATAAGGCCTGTTGTATTTTGTGAAAAGCTTTCCAATGTTCCTCGTCCCACTTTAAGGGTTCATTGCCCCGTCCCTTCAATAAGTCGGTCAATGGTGCTGTTACTTTTGTGAAATATTGGCTAAACCGACGATAATAACTAGCCAATCCCAGGAAGTCCCTCAGTTGTTTTCGTGTTTGGGCTGGCGGGTAGTCAGGATAGCCTCTATCTTGTCCGTCAAAGGACGAATACAGCTTTGGCCTACCAGGAACCCAAGATATTTCATTTTGGCTTCCCCTAGGGCACATTTTCCTGGGTTGGCTGTAAGGCCAGTTGACCGTAGTTCTTGTAGTATTGCTCTCAGGGCATTTAAGTGGTCTCCCCAATCATTGGTATAGATAATGATATCATCTATATAGGCTGCAGCGTAGCATTGGTGTGGGGCTAAGACCCAGTCAATTAGCCTTTGGAAGGTTGCCACAGCTCTGTGAATCCTGAAAGGCATATGTTTGAATTCATATAAACCCCAAGGGGGGCCAAAAGCCATTTTCGCTTGGTCTCCTTTCCTCACAGGGATTTGCTAGTACCCTTTGGTCAAATCTAAAGTGGTAATGAATTTCACCCTTCTGATCCTCTGTAACAACTAGCTTATTTGGAAAACTCATTGAATTTCAAAATCACGTTCAGTTTTCTGAAATCTATGCATAATCGCAGCGTACCATCTTGCTTGGGCACCACTACCAGCGGGCTCCACCAAGGGCTCTGTTATTACTCCTTGGGCCAGCATCTTATGTCTTGATCAGTTCATACAGATGATAGGGTATCCTCCACTTCCCTCTCACCACTTGTCCGGGGTGATAATGCGGTGGCTTATACCTTGGGCACAACCTGGACTCTCATTAAACACATTGCTAAACTCTTTTATTAGGAGTTTTAGTTGTTCCTTTTGAGTCTCTTTAAGTTGGGCCCCCAAGTTTACTTCTTTGTTAGGGTTCTGTACCTTCATTGACTCTGCTCTACTGTCGGGTTGTTCTTCCAGGGAGGTTGCCAATAGGCCCTCCAGTTCATTCCACGGCTTCAGTAGGTTAACATGGAAGATCTGTTTTTCTTTCTTGAGTCACGGGCAGAGTACCTCATAATCAACTGGACCCACTCGCCTACGTATTTCAAATGACCAACATGTCAAGAACTTACTTGTGGCACTAGGGAGCATAACTAACACCTTTTTCCGTTCGCATAATTCTTGTTCTTGTGTTCCTTTGTCATAACTAGTCTTTTGCTTTTCTTGGGCTTGCCTAAGCTGGTCATGAGCTACTTCTCCCGCTCACTGCAACCATCTTCTCAATTCCCTGACACATTTGGTTGGTTTGACCCCTTGGGGTCCTCCTTTTTCCTGACCCTCTCATACCACGTCCAACAAACTTTGTGGTTGATGGCCATAAGCCAATTCAAATGGGGAGAATCCTAGGGAAGATTAGGGGGCCTCTCTCACCATGAACAACAATGGAGGTATTAACAAGTCCTATTTCCTGGGTTCCTCTTGGGCACACCTTCTCAGCATGTCTTTCAGCGTCCTGTTAAACCTCTCTACCAACCCATTAGTTTGAGGGTGATACACAGCAGTCTGTAAGTGCCTTATATTTAATACTTGACATAAACGGTGCATCACATGGGACATAAAATTCGTCCACTGATCTGTAATAATCTCTCTGGGTGTTCCGAGCCTCAATATCCACTTGAGGAGTTCCTCTGTGACTTGAGATCCTGTGACCGTGCGTAGAGGTATCGCTTCTGGGAACCTGGTTGCATAGTCAATCAGGACCAGTATAAATTGATGTCCCACTGAACTCTTTGGTAAAGGCCCAGTTATATCTAAGGCTATCCCAGCTCTCCTGGCTTGATTGATTTCTCCCCACCGGCGTCGTCCCATGCTGGTATTTCTCCACAAGTACATTTCAAGGGTCTCTGTAATTCTATCAATGTGCTGCTTGTGTTACCTGTGTTTCTATATGGAGCTGTATCTCTGCCTTCTGCAAGTCCCAACCCCCAGTGAAGCTACCTTGCAGGACTCAGTTTCAATGGGGCTGGGTTTCTCCAGCCACCAAATCAGTCACACATACACACATACACATACATGCACGTGCGTGCACGACTTATATGACATGCCTGACCTGGCCGGGGTGATCATCATGTACAGGCTGACACCCTCATATGCCAGGGATCAGTTCATTATGGTAACACTACTATGCAGTCAGACACAAGCACGCAGGTGAAAAAAATACCTCTGAATCAGGCTGGGTGCCCAGCTGACACCCTCATGGGCCAGCATTCAGTTCATTAGGACATGTCTGAGCCAAACTGAGTCAATCAGCCTATACAGGCTGATCTCTTTATGTGTCTCAAACTCAACACATCCCAAAATGTTGCCCTAACTGTCCTAGTAGTGATAGCCTCTTGATGAGATGACCAATGTTCCCTCTAAGGAGTAGCAGTCCGTGAGCGTGCCACCTTGGTCTGTGAGCGCGCTGCCTTGGTCCAGTGTAGGACATTTACCGAAGGGGGTTGAGGGCTGGGAGCTGGGGGCCAGAGACTGGGGCCAGAGGCCGGAGCTGGGGGCTGGAGGCCGGGGGCTGGAGCTGGGGGCTGGCGCAGGTTCCACTGGCTCTGGGGAAGTGCTCCACTCCCCGGCATCAGGGCCGGGGAGTGAAGCACTTCCCCGGAGCTCGTGGAGCCTGCGCCAGTCCCTGCCCCAGCCTCCATCCCTTCCTTGGTTCACCTCAGGGAGGAGCCACTGCCTGCCCCAGTAAAGCTCCACCAGCTCTGGGACACTGCTCCGCTCCCTGGCCCTGTCGCCATGTGCCTCCTCACTCCCCGAGGCTATCTGGGGGAGCGCAGCAGTGTCCCAGAGCTGGCGGAGCCTCACTGAGGTGAGGCAAGGCAGCGGCTCCTCCCCAAGGTGACGCAAGCCAGGAATGGAGGCTGGGACGGGGGGCTGGCGTGGGCTTCGCCGGCTTCGGGGAAGTGCTCCACTCCCCTGATGTTGGGGAGTGGAGCACTTCCCTGGAGCCAGCGGAGCCCATGCTAGGCTCCCACCCCCACCTTACCTAGGAGCTGACCTTCAGCTCCTCTCATGGTCTTGAAAAGGCTGTGTGTGGCCACACTTTTACTTGTTTGCGACTGCATATGTGTGCACCTTAGAGGGAAACTTGGAGATGACCCCACCATATTTTAGGGCTTTACAGGGATCTTTGACATAGGTAAAAGAACCGTTGCTGCAGAAAAAGTGGGGAAGGGAAAGTAGAGAAGGAAAAATACACCTGGTTTCCACCAGTTTGACTATAAAAGTTATTTATTGCTAAGTGTATGAAATTTATGATGGTATTAGTAGTAATAGCCATGCAAGGAAAAACAAACAGGCTGGGAAATTCCCTTCTCGTCAGTGCAGAGGCAGAAAAGGATCTTGGAGTCATTATTGATGCCAAAATGAACATGGGCCGACAGTGTGGGGATGCGGTCAGGAAGGCCAAACGTACCTTGTCATGCATCCACTGATGCATCTCAAGCAGGTCCAAGGAGGTAACTCTCCCCGTCAATGTAACACTGGTCAAGCCACAGTTGGAGTACTGCGTCCTGTTCTGGGTGCCGCACTTCAGGAGGGATGTGGACAACATGGAGAGGGGCCAGAGGAGGGAC
>NW_005843415.1:133317-139867 GCF_000455745.1 Alligator sinensis | reverse complement strand
TGATCTAGTGGCTGTTTACAAACTAGTCAAGGGGGACCAGCAGGCATTGGGAGAGTCCCTGTTCCCCCGAGCACTACCAGGAGTGACAAGAAATAACAGTCACAAGCTGGAAGAAGGTAGATTCAGGCTAGATATCAGAAGGTGCTACTTCACTGTCAGGGCAGCTAGGATCTGGAACCAACTTCCAAGAGAAGTGGTGCTGGCTCCTACCCTGGGGGTCTTTAAGAGGAGGTTAGATGAACACCTTGCTGGGGTCATTTCACTCCAGTACTCTTTCCTGCCATGGCAGGGGGTTGGACTTGATGATCTGCTCAGGTCCCTTCTGACCCTACCAACTATGAAACAAAAACAATTACAATATTACTCTGGTTCAATTGAGTATTTGGGAAAATCTAGCTCAAGGTTAACTAATGAAATTCAGGCTCAGAAAGCTATGCCTAGACAGAAAGAGAGAGAGAGCGAGAGCTGGGATCTCACCATTCCAAGGCACTTGGGTGTTCTGTTGACAGGAAAAGTTCCTAGCACAATTGTTGAAGGTGAAACAGGCGGCAAAAAGAGACAATCTGTTTATCCCACAAAGGCGGATGGTGTCAGAGAGATTTCTCCCTTGAAACGCACTGTTTGCTGCTTTACAGCTTTCTTATACCCTTAGTCCAGCCTCTTCAAAGCATTCTTTTAGTTGTGTAAATCAAGAGAGTCCCAAGTCATAATTGACAGGGAAAATCCTGTTATTTAAACAGTTCTAATTTACATGAATTACCTTTATCAGCAACAAAAGGTTATCTGGTTTGGAACGTCTCAAGAAACCGATTAGCAACCAGGAAAAACATAAGATTTTAAGGAGTAACCAGACACCTAGGAGCCAGCTTGAAATTATTATGAATATAAAAGATAAACTGAAAGGGATACAGCATTATTTCTTTTCAGATGGCCTAGCTATGTTTGCACTGTGAAGTCAGCATCAGTGTTTTGTATTTTACCTGTTGTGAATAAGCCTCAGCATAGTATGACTTTCAGATCTTACTGTAGTCTTTTACTGGTGCCTTAATTTGGTCTGTTTCTAAAACAGGAAATCCCAAGGGCGCATGGAACATACTTAAGGGGATTACTTGGAGTGTTCATAAACTTTGTGGGGAGGACTTCCACCAGTCATCCCGGGAAAAGTATGACAGCATATGTCGTCAGGCCTTCAATGAGCTGGGTGCTGTGATGAACCCTTAATCATTGTTCAAAGGTCGCCCATACCCCCTCTGACTCTGCCTCTTGCCTAAGCATTCCCTAACCTGTCAACTGAGTTTTAGTCAATCAAGTTTAAATAGGCTCCCCATACTGGGTCCAGGGAATGTACTGCCTGAGATGCCTATTAAACTTTTCTTCTGTTTAGTTCTGGTTAAATGATGTGTGGGGGGGGAGAGACCTTTGTAAGTCCAGCAAGCTAGGTGCCAGGGTTCCCTCAGGAACATAGAGCTGACAGGTAACACCCCTCTGGGCTGAGTCCTTCTGCCTCTGGTATGCTGTAGTGTCTCATCTGCCTCAAACCTCTCTCATTGATACAGTGTATGCACACCCTGATCAATGCTCCCACAATTTATAGGCCTTGAGTGGGGCAGGACAGTGCCCTCCCCCTCATTTTGATGTAAAAAAAACTCCAGACAGGCTGGCACTGAACTGGAAAAGAGTGCAAAAACCCTGTCCAAAAAGAACACCAGAACACTGCAAAACACTGCAGGAAAAGAATTGGCAGGGGGAAGCCCCTTTGGGTGGCTTTGCAAAGTGTGTGTGTGATGCAGGAAAAGGGAGCTGAAAAGCTTGTGGTATCCCTGATGCCAATGCCTGAGGATGCTGGCAAGTCAGACTTGTGAGGGGGTAGGCAGCCAGCCTATTTGTGTACCTTTGCTTGAAAGATTTCCTGCCACCTCTCCCAGCACCCCGTGCAACAAGCACCCAGAAAAAAGCAGCATGCAGAACTGCAGGAAAAGACTTGGCTTTGGGGGCAGCACCTTTGGGTGGCTTTGCAAGGCTCTTGGCTGCTGGGGGTAATGCCTACAGTACCCTGATGCCAACGCCCAGGGATACTGGCAAGCCAGACTTGTCAGGGGGTAGGCAGCCCAGAGATTTGTGAGAGAGACTGCACCCCAACACCTGTGCTCCCAAAACAAAACCTGCACAGCAAAAGGGGCAATACTGCACCAGGGGAGCCTGGGGGGAGAAGGTTTATATTTGAAAGAGGGCAATTAGCAACTTCTCAGGGCAAGGGATTTTAGCGCTGCTTCACAAGTAGGGAGTCAGATACAGAAAGACAGGCTAACATGAGGCTTTATTGTAAGGAGCACCAAAACAAGTAGTATTGAAGCCATTGGCTACTTGGGCTTCTTTGCCTTTACCCCACCCCTACCCAGAACCGGCCCTGACTCCCTGAACTGCAGTGGTGCCCCCCTGACCCCGCTGGCACTTATGCACCCCTCCACTGACTCCACTGCGGCCTGGCTGAGGCCTCATTCACCATGAATGGAGCCCCAGCCAAGCCAGGTCATGGGGCAATCAGAGCCTAGCAGCTCAACCAGCAGTGTGACGTGGGGGAGTCAAGGGGGTGAAATGTGTCCTCCCTCCCTCAGCTCCCCCATGGTGTGTGTAGTGGCCAGAGCCACCCACCCATGCCCCTGGACCAGCTGCCAGGCTCCCATTGCCCCACAACCCAGCCCATCCGCAGGACCTGGCCGGGCTGGGTTTTGGGGCAATCCCCACAGTGCAGCAGGTAGAGAGGTAGGGGTGAATCATTCACCCCTACCCCAGTGCCTCCTGCTCTGTGGAGGTCTCGATCTGCACACTGCCCCCCCACCAAAGCCCAGCTAAGGAAAACAGAAAGAAACTTACCTGGCTGCTCAGCCGGCTGTGATCTTGGCTGTGCAGGGTATGTGTGTGTGTGTGCACCTCTCACGCCCTGTAGCAGCCTACAGCCGGGCTGCCCTGGGGCCCTACCTGATGCCTGCTTTTGTGGGGGCTGAGCCTGATTAGCACCCCCCTTCCACCGCCTATGGACCCACCTCCAGTGACACATTCATTTTACCCCACCACTGTACAAATCCAACCTGCACAAACCCAAACAGTGCCTGCCAGTGGCAAGAGGCACATTCCATGATACTTAAAAATCTCCAGTCGCACATCTTCTTGTGTCTTGGGAACAGAAACCAGTGTTTGAGTATTGGGAAAAGCAAATGCATCCAGGAAATGCTGGGGTCAAGGTCAGGGTATACTCCTCTTGTTGGGAGACCTTGTCATCCAGGACTATGGAGCAGTCTCTCCACTGCTCTGACACGGTGTCCCACTCAGGACAGTCAGAAGCTGCTTCCATCGGTGTGCTCTTTGGTACAATGCCAGTCCTGAATAGGTGACAGGCAGACTCTCCCACATCCTTGGAGAGAATGATGGATAGCTGCTTGTAGAAAAGAGCAATTGTGCACCCTGCCCCAGAATGAAAGTTTGCATGTTTGGCATGATGAAACGCACATCTCAGGGCCTTGATCTTGCAACATCATTTGCTGCAGTCCCAGTTGTGCCCTCGTGCCATCATTTGTTTTGCAATGGTGGCATACACAGGCTTATTCCTCCTACTTTCCAGCTGGTCTGTGATCTTTTGCTGCAACCAAATGCCAATTAAGTCCTGCAGTTCTTCTCAGGTCCAGTTGGGGCCATGGGTGTTGAAAGTATCAGCCTCCTGCTCCATTGCATACTGCTGGACTTGTTTTTTTGAGACATTGACACTGGGAAGCATAACCTTTTGTGGAGAGGACTCCCACCAGTCGTCTCGGGGAAAAAGTATGACAACACCTGTGATTAGGGCTCCAATGGGCTGGACGCTGTGATGAACCCTTAACCATTGTTCAAATGTTGCCCATACCCCCTCTGACTCGGTCTCTTGCCTCAGCATTCCCTAACCCGGGCAACCGAGTTTTAGTCAATCAAGTTTAAATAGGCCTCCCATAGTGGGACCGGGGAATGTACGCCCCGAGATGTCTATTAAACTTAGAGGTGTGTGTGTGTCTGGGGGGGGGCAAGTACTTAGTAAATCCAGATTAGAACTGGTCTGATAAATGCTGAGCTGGGTGTGTGTGAACATGGGTTGATTAACATTTGAAGCACATATTCCTCATCATGCAGTGCTCCCCTGCTTCTCTGGTCCCAGAATTCACTGCAGTCTCTGCTTCAGGCTTTCTGTTCTCCATCTCTCATGTAAATGAATGGTCATCTGGTTCCATCTCAGATGCAAATGAGACCTAGGGCAGTTGTTTCACTCTTGTCACCCTTATCTGGAGGGTCTTAGGTGTGTCTCTCACTGCATCTTAATCAGTTTCGTTTATGTAGGGGAGGGGAAGGAGCGGGGTGAGTCCTTGTGAGTCAGACAGACTGCATCCTGTGCCAGGGTTGCCCAAGAACACACAGCTGAGACGTAACAGGTAGGAGAGGGAGTGAAGTCAATATT
The DNA here is from genome assembly GCF_000455745.1 of Alligator sinensis. Lineage (NCBI taxonomy): Eukaryota > Metazoa > Chordata > Crocodylia > Alligatoridae > Alligator > Alligator sinensis. Next base: position 135,387 of record NW_005843415.1, on the reverse strand, counting down.
CGACCCCAACCTCACCAACACCCCACCATTTCAACATTTCACAACACCCCAACATTTCACAAAGTCGTATGCTGCTCTGTGTGCATTTTATCCAATGCTGCACACACAAGGCCACAGGTATTCACAGTGTCACATGGGAAGGGAAGGGGAGCGGGGGAAGCAGCCCCTGTGAGGGGTCCCCATGGAAACTGTTCCAAGCCTGGGCAGATATGGAATGCTGGGAAATGTGGTCCTAAAACCTGGAATACTAACAGCTGTTGGATTTGGCACCTCCCCCACCGCACCTCACACACACCCCATACTATTACTACACTGTTAATTTTATAATAAGTGTTCATGGCACACATTTGCTTTGGCAACACAACACCAGCCACGCACCCACCAGTCCACTTTACCACCACCACCAACAGCCACAATTGTCAGTCACCCAGGGGGGCATCCGCTACTCTCAACCCCCGTATATTTCTGATATGATATATACAGTTAAAAAAAATCATATATACATTTAGAGTACTTTCTAACATGGGGGAGGGGAGGGGATGATGCACACAGCTTGACATTAGGATTGCCATGGGGTTGCCTACTGGAGACTGGATGGAGCCTAGGTTGGTGCAAATGGGGTGCAAGTGGCAGGGTTTTGGGGTGACCATGGCTTGGAGATGGGGGAGGGCACTTAGTGTGAGGCTCCCAGCGGGGGGGTGGGAACTGTGAAGGCTGGTTTACTGGCAAACATGCGCTTCCTGCTGTAATTCATTAGGAAAGACATTACCAGGGGTAGATTGGTATTTGGCTCCCCCTGGTGGAATTTGCAGACAGTTGCACCCGGGACTGAATTCATTTGAAAATCCAGTGCTTGTAAACACAAACCTGATGTGCCAAATTAAACCAGTTTAAAATTTGTAATGCTCATTAAATCACTGAGGATTAAACACTATGTCATGTACAAGTACCCTGTATTGTTAATATTTTGTATTTGTATGGGCAGGTATGTGACTACATACACATGCTCTCTGGATATACATGTTACAACATTCTGCCCAGCTAAAGCTCATGACTAGCAGGTGTTAGATGTAGCAGGAGAACCCTCCCATGTTCTAGCTCCCATAGCTTAGTGGTTTGGGCACTTGCCTAGGAAGTAGATCAGTTGGGTTTCTAGGCTTCCTTCAAAAGAAGGTGATTTGAAGCTGTATCTCTCATTTGCAAGCATAGTACTCTAACACTGTGCTGAAGATCAGGCATTAACTGAGCTCTTTTTCATCTTTCCTTTTGAAACTAGTACCTGTGCACAGCTAAAAGACAGCAGTATGTGGGGCCAGGAAACAATAAGCGAGCAAGTGAGTGTGCCTCTCACTGAAGTGGCTACTGCTGCTGTAGATGGGAGCAAGTCCTGGGTTCTAGCCCGGACCCATGTTCCCAGTGGGACAGGAACTTCCTTGCTGTTTTGCGTGCATTTTATCCAAGTATTTTATCCAATGCAATGTATATTAAGTGCAAGTTGCAGTGGCTCAACTTCAAGAGAAAGGCTGGAGCGTGCAACCTGGTTGGTAATGCCTTGCCTGTGGCTTGGTGGTTAGCATGCAGTACAGGGAAGTCAGAGACATTCAGTTTCTAATCTCTTCTGGGCAAGGGAAGACCTAGAATCTGGCTCTCCTGGACAAGTGCCCTAACCACTAGGCTGTTGGAATTAAAATATGAGGGGGCCTTTCTTGCCTTCACTTCTTTAGGACTTACTCTCAAGTACATGCATGCATGCAAATACCTGCCAGAACACAGAATAACCAACTGAACATGTACAGTAGCTTGTAGACACTTATGCTTCTACACTACTTGGGTAAAAGAAGCAGGTGTCAAAAATGCTACTTATGGGGCTGGAAAACTGCCATTAGGGCATGTAAAGTAAATTAGAATTCCGCTCTTAGTTGCTGGTAACTTGGCCTGGAATCAGTGACCTGGATATGAAAGATTTGTTAGCTTATTTGGGGTTACTTAGATTCATAGATTCATAGATGTTAGGGTCGGAAGGGACCTCAATAGATCATCGAGTCCGACCCCCTGCATAGGCAGGAAAGA
>NW_005843415.1:107620-132959 GCF_000455745.1 Alligator sinensis | reverse complement strand
CATCCCTCTTGAAGTGCGGCGCCCAGAACTGCACGCGGTACTCCAACTGCGGTCTGACCAGCGCCCGATAGAGGGGAAGTATCACCTCCTTGGACCTATTTGTCATGCATCTGTTGATGCACGATAAAGTGCCATTGGCTTTTTTGATGGCTTCGTCACACTGCCGACTCATGTTCATCTTGGAGTCCACTAGGACTCCAAGATCCCTTTCCACTTCCGTGCCACCCAGCAGGTCATTCCCTAGGCTGTAGGTGTGCTGGACATTTTTCCTCCCTAGGTGCAGCACTTTGCATTTCTCCTTGTTGAACTGCATTCTGTTGTTTTCTGCCCACTTGTCTAACCTGTCCAGGTCTGCTTGCAGCTGTTCCCTGCCCTCCGGCGTGTTCACTTCTCCCCATAGCTTTGTGTCATCTGCAAACTTGGACAGAGTACATTTCACTCCCTCGTCCAAGTCGCTGATGAAGACATTAAAGAGTATCGGTCCAAGGACCGAGCCCTGCGGGACCCCACTTCCCACACCCTTCCAGGTCGAAACCGACCCATCCACCACGACTCTCTGGGTGCGACCCTCTACCCAATTCGCCACCCACCGGACTGTGTAGTCATCCAAGTCACAGCCTCTTAACTTGTTCACCAGTATGGGGTGGGATACCGTATCGAAGGCCTTCCTGAAGTCTAAGTATACGACATCCACTCCTCCTCCTGTGTCCAGGCATTTCGTAACCTGGTCATAAAAAGAGACTAGATTAGTCAGGCACGATCTGCCTGCTACAAACCCATGCTGGTTTCCCCTCAGCATAATTTGTCCTGCCAGGCTCTCGCAAATGTGAGCCTTGATAATTTTTTCAAAGACTTTGCCAAGGATGGAGGTGAGACTGACTGGCCTATAGTTGCCTGGGTCCTCCTTCCTCCCCTTCTTGAAAATGGGGACCACATTGGCCCTTTTCCAGTCCTCCGGGACTTGGCCCGTGCTCCACGAGCGTTCAAATATTCCCACCAGTGGCTGGGACTATGGACTTGAGCCATTCAGGTCATTATAAGCCTCTTATCTTTGCATTTACCACCCCACTAATGAGGATTTATCTAAAGAGCCTGATATGTGGGCCCTATGAAGGAGTCTGAATGAAATTACTAGTCCCTTATCAGTCACAGTTCTCAGGGACACAGCTGTCCTGCACAACTCTCCCAGCAACGCAACTCTCAACCAGGCACATGACATTTCCTGGAAGAGGGGAGGACAATGCAACTCCAGTAACTTGATCCTGTCTCCAGCAAAGATACTTAAGGAACCTGTCACTCAGAGGTGATTTATTCCATGAAAAAACTCTTCCTTTCATTTATTTCCTAGGTTACACTGAATAGTGCCTTAGCGAAAAGTCTCACTTCAAGAGACGTGGCTGCATCTGCAATTCCCAGTCTGTGTTCTAGGCACTGTGCAGGCTCTTCTCCTGCTGATACACTCCATACTCAAGCACACAGCTTGCTACTAGATTTATGAAGTGGAATTTTCAGAATCCCTGTCCTAACTGCCTCTACAGAGCTCAGCTTGATTTTGCACTGAGCAGAGCTAAGCCAGTGCTTTGGAAACTCCACCTACAGTCAGTGTTCAGTAACTTCCTCCAGCAGGAAGGACACTATCCCAGTGATTCTCATCCTTTTCAGCGTCATGGCACCCATGCACTCATTCACTTTTTTTAATATGGTGGCATCTCCAGGTGAGACCTACCATTGGTGTTCCCTCAGCTTACCTCAGTGCTTCTCAGCCAGCTATTGCTGCCTCCAGGTGTAACCTTTCTGCTGAGTACCTGTCAGCAGCAACAAGGACAGGGTTCAATTTTGGGTTACTAAATATACTTCACTTTGGCTTGAGCCCCCACCCGACTACCTGGGAAACACTAAATCAGAGACAGGCAACCCCTGGCAAAGGTGCCAATTAGTGGCACATGGAGACATTTTTCTCAGCAGGCCAGGAGTTGGGCTGAGGACTTGTTTAAAATTTTGTTTTCTTTTTTAAGTTACTGCTCCAGGCTCCTTCAAAGACTCAGGAGGAGTTATTGCCTGAAGAGCCCTTGGGAGGAGCTATTAGGGGCAGGGGAGAAGCCCCTTCTGCAGCCCTCGCTATACCACCACCCCACTTCTCCCCCTTGCCCAGTGGTGGCTGCTGCAGCTCTGCCCAGCGTTTCCCAATGTATCCTCCTGCAGGCTGCCAGGAAGATGTGCCTGCACATGGGAGAGTGAAAGACGGGGAGTGGAGGAGGGTGCTGGGGGAAGGGGAGCCACCAGCTACACCATGCTAAGTGCAGCCATGGCAGGCAGCGGCAGCAACAGCATTGCTGAGAAGCACTGAGGTAAGCTGAGGCAACACCAACGGTGGGTGTTGCAGCTACAGCATTGCAGCTACAGTGGAGATGCTTGGCTGAGGAGAACCCAAGGTGAAACCAGCAGGGCTAGGATTGCACTGTCCTCATTCCCCTCCCCTCCCCACCCCTGCATGGAGCTGTCTGTGCCTGCTCAAACCAAAATGAGGGCAGGGGGTACATGGCAGGATGCCTTGCTTGTGCTCCTTGCTCCCCACCCAAAACCCCTGCCCCCCAGCCCTGCTGCCCTATGCCTCTCACCCAAAGCCCCTGCCCCCCAGCCCTGCTGCCCGCCAGCTGCAAAAATCTGCTGCCTCTCCACCTCGGCCCCCCCCTGTGCCTGCTCAGGACAGCCCTGTGTGGGCTGCAAGCAACTGCAGCAGGGAACACTGGCCACGGGGCAGGGGAGGAGCCACTTTTTTTCGTGCTCTGCACCAGCTCATTCCCTGCCATGGAGCAGGGTGTCAGGGCTGCACACTGCCCCCTGCCTGTACCACGGAGCTGGGGGGGCACTGGGAGTGAGGGGGTGCTCAGGGCCCACACCAGTGTCCTGGGGCCAGCCCCAGAAAGGCCCAGAGCAGAGAGGCAGGGGGAGTACAGGGTCCTGGCTGGCAGGGACTCTGTGGAGCTGGGCCAGCTCCCTCCTCTCCCTGCTGGTACAGCCCAGCCTGGCTCCATAGACCCCTGCCAGCCTGTGCCCTGCTCTGGGCCCCACTGGCACTGGCCCTGTGACATTGGTCCCAAGATGGTGACCAGTGGGTGGGGCATCTGTCAAGGGGCGGGGCTACCCCAAAACTGGGTAAGCAGCCCTCCACCTGAAATAATTGCCCGCCCCTGTCCTAGCAGCACCCCTGCTCTCCAGCCCTCTAGCAGCAAATCGTGCAGGTCAGAGATAATATTAACCCTTAATGTGTGACTGCTCAGAACACATTTTCTCTTTAATACTGCATAACATTCCATAGAGTTAACATGTGCAAATGTTGTAACAACACCTTCAATTTCCTTTTCAGCCTGATTCTACTCACACATATGTGTGCTCAGCTCAAGAGTCAGTCTGTCACATTCCTCTGACATTTTTGCACACACCAACAGAGACAAACATGGAAAAGAGACAGGAAAGCGTGGCAGTAAAAGTGTTTGAGTAACCAGTGGACCCACACAGTTTGGGTTGTGACTGCCTATATTTTATGCTGACTTTCTGCTGCACATTAAAGCTGAGGGATAGATCAGTAATTGACACAGGTCTGAACAAGAATGTGGGACCTGTTTGAACTGTGTGTGTGGGGGAGGGGGGGGTGTCCAAGGTGGGTCTGAACACTAACTCTGTTTCTGCCATGAAGAATATATACTTATTCACAGAGGTTCCTGCCTAGTAATTATCTGTACAACTCATGGAAGGGTTCTGATTAGAGTCAGTAGTAAATTCCTTTCACTCTCATTTACACTGCTCTCAGAGGCTCCTTCAACTTACAGGTCACAGCTCTGGCTTAGTATGAGATAGGTTCTAAAGATGAGGAAACATCAGCGTTCTGCATAGATAGCAGTAATGGGCAGGGTCATAGAGGCTAAAACTGTTCTATCCATAAATAACAGAAAAGGGGAAGAGCCAAAACAATCAAATTCCCAGTGCTCCACTAGCACACTCCTCATGCACATACCCACATGATCTGAACAGATGGATGAGGAGGCAGTGATGGGAGAAAAGCCTTTGATAGGGTGTTATAGCAATGGTGTTAAAAGTGAGATTTACCTTGCCTTTATGTATATTTTCTGGTGTTTTATCCAGTTGACTTTTAACAGCCCTAAGCAATGGGGGTTTTGCCCCTTCCCTTGGGAGACCATTGCACAGCCCATGCATCTCTGCATTAGGAAATAATTCTTCTCTTAAAGTACTCATCTCCCTCCCTAGCTGTAGCCCTTGTGCCACTCTAGACAATCTCCCCCAATGCATACAGTGCATTGGTGCATTATTATTTATTGCTGTTGCTGAAGTGCCTGAAAATCCCTATCAAGACCATGTCCATTCTTCTGGACGCAAGTGAGGCACCAGGAGATTGTGATTCACCTAAAGTCACATGACAAAAACAGGTATTAAAGCCCAAGCTCCTGCACATTAGATGAGGACCGTAGGTACAAAACCACACTTCCCTTCACTGCCTAAGATTCATTTAAAAATGCAGCACTGTTGTAGAGCTCAAATCTCCTTGCCCCTCAATTACTGTCCTGTTTGCAGGGCTTAACATGGAACCTCTTTCTGGAGATACAAGGGTATGGGTGGGGTGTGCAGTAGGCCTGTGCAAATAGGGATCTAGTTGATTCAGATTCAGACAATTCAGACACCAGTTATTCGATTCAGAGATCTGAATTGTTTTTCTGATTCGATTCGGCTGAATCGCTTTGGAAGATTCGGAGCTGATTTGGAGATTTGTCCATAGAGTATAATGGGGAATCAATGAAATATCTATAACTTTGTTGTCTTTTGGCTGATTCATATGAAACTTGCAGGGGTGGTAGCCGCTGCTGAGAGAATGAAGCCTACCAAGCTTCAAGGTGATAGGTGTAGGGGTTTCTGGGAAACTGCACCTCAAATTCCTGAAAGCAAAACTCATGTCACGTGTGTGTGTTAAGCTGTGGTGGGGTGAAAACTGCAGGGATGGTAGCCCCTCCTGAGGCCACAAAGCCTGCCAAGTTTCAAGGAGATAGGTGCAGGGGTTTCTGGGAAACTGCACTTCAAGCTGCTGACAAGCAAAACTCATGTCATGTATGTGTGTGGGGTGAAAACTGTGGGGTGGTAGCTCTTGCTGAGGCAACAAAGCCTGTCAAGTTTCAAGGAATAGGTGCAGGGGTTTCTGGGAAACTGCACCTCAAACTGCTGACAAGCAAAACTCATGACATAGGTGACACTCTATGTGTGAAGGTGCAGTGGGGTGAAAACTGCAGGGATGGTAGCTCCTGCTGAGGCCATGAAGCCTGAAAGCTTTCAAGGAGAGAGGTGCAGGGGTTTCTGGGCAACTGCACCTCTGCACATCTACCTGCACTGCTACATCCCCCTTCCACCCTCCCCCCCCCCCCCCCCAAGCCTGTCCCTAATCCCCTGACGCCTCTATTTCCATTTTCATTGACTGACTTTCTTGCCTACATTCCCTGCCAGGCCAGCCCCTGGCTTCTTTACTATTCCGTCCATCCAGGACCAGAAGACATACCAAATGCAGGTACTTCCTCAGCCTGACAAAGGGTTTCTCAACCCAAAAGCTTCCTAAGATATATTTTTCTAACTATTTTGGTTTTTTTCATAATAAACATATAAACATAAAAACACAAGATAAGGCATCACACACCACAAGTAACATATATCCAACACAACATCTTTACTTCTTGCTGTCAATTCCTTTATAAAAAGAAAGGCTCTCTGGTAGCTGGCTCAAACCCATAGCACCAGCAGCATCAAAGGTACCCACACAGAACTAAGTTATTTTGAACTGCCATTGTTTACAACAGTGGACCGAGATGAGGCTGTAGGGGAGGAGGAGGCCTCACGGGGGCACGCTGCCATGTTGTGCAGAGACCCCAGCACCAGGAAGGGTGCACCTGAACAGACACACAGTACCACAAGCACCCATGTCATGAGTTTTGCCTGCCTGTGGCCAGAGGTGCAAGGCCCCAGAACCCAGACTCCCCCTGCACCTATCTCCTTGACAGCTGGCAGGCTTTGTGGCCACAGCAGGCCCTAGCAGGCCTGCAGTTTTCAACCCCCTGTGCCTTAACACACACACAGTGTCACCTATAGACTGGGGGAGTACCACAACAATGGCAATAAATTTTGGAGTCCTGGTTGATGCAAAAATGAATGTGAGTCACCAGTGTGATGAGGTAATAAGCAAGTCTAACTCTTTCTTGCATCAGGAGGTGAATCACAAGCAGGTCTAGGGAAGTGATAATTCCCCTCTATGCGGCATTGGTGAGGTGGCAGATGGAGTACTGCATCCAGTTTTGGTCACCGCACTTCAACAGGGATGTGGATAATTTTGAGAGGGTTCAGAGAAGGGCTACTCATATGGTTGAGGGCCTGCAGGTAAGAACTTATGAGGACAGGCTGGGAGATCTGAATCTCTTCAGTCTCCACAAGAAAAGGCTGAGAGACGATCTTGTGGCTGCCTACAAACTCATCGGGGGGATCAGCAGGGAATAGGGGACAATCTGTTTACCAGGGCACCCCTCAGTGTTACCAGAAATAATGGCCACAAACTGAAGGAGAATAGATTTAGATTGGACATAAGGAAGAAATTCTTTATGGTAAGGGTTGTCAAAATATGGAATGGGCTTCCAAGGGAGGTGGTGCTTTCCCCTCCCCTGGAGGTGTTCAAGAGGAGATTGGACAGGCATCTGGCTGGGGTTACTTAACATCCCCTACAGCACAATGGTCTACCAGGCCCTTCCGACTCTAGAAATCTATGAATCTATGTCATGAGTTCTGCTTGTCAGCAGTTTAAGGTGCAGTTTCCCAGAAATCCCTGTACCTATCTCCTTGAAACTTGGCAGGATTTCTGGCCTCAGCAAGATCTGCCATCCCTTCAGTTTTTACCTCACTGTGGCTTAACACACACACGTGACATGAGTTTTACTTTCAGGAATTGAGGTGCAGTTTCCCAGAAACCCCTATACCTATCACTGTGCAACTTGGCAGGCTTCATGCTTTCAGCAAAGGCTACCATCCCTGTAAGTTTTATCTGAATCAGGCAAAAGATAACAAAGTTATAGATATTTCATTGCTTCCCCATTATACCCTAAGGCCGAATCTCTGAATTGCTGAATCTTTTCCGAATCAATTCAGAAGCTCCAAATCAAAGCTAGAAAGCTTCTCGAAGCCTAAAGCTTCTAGCAGTTCAATTCAGCTTTGTAGATTTGGCCTCTGAATCACCCAAATCATCTCTGAATCCGAATCACAATCCAAAGCTTTGTACAGCCCTAATGTGCGGTCCCAAGGTTTCTGTTGCACATCTGTGCTTTGTCTGTTGGGTATGCAGTTTATCAGCTTTTGGCCTCTGTGCTTGAATTTTTACAGTGCCAGAGCTGCTCACTGTATGACTGTAAAAGAACCAGCATTTTCCATGTCCCTTCATATTTTAATGAGCGTTGATAAGCTGAAGCAGAGTGCCAGGACCACAGTGTATCCTTTGGGGACAGGTAGATAAATATAGGACCACATGGAGGCATGGATAAAAATCCTGCCCTGTACAGAAGGTATCCAGTTGTCTCCCTGGGGGCAGGGCTGGAGCTGTGGGTTTGGTGATTGTGCTGTTCCGTAGGGGCTCAGGAAGTTATGCTGGGGAATCAAATGGTTGTCCATTCAAAGCTCTGTTGTCCTCATCAGTGAGAAATGAGTGGTTTACATCCCACCCCAGAAGCAGGGCATTGTTTCCTGATGATGCTGACTGTGAATGCAGACATTGGTACAACCACAAAGGGCATCACTCCCTTGCAGGGGCTTCTTCTCGAGGTTGTAATGACACATCAAACTGGTACAATGACCTTTGAGAGAGTAAGACGGCACAGCACACTGGGTGGGCAAACCTCACAGGGTGCTGGCTCTTCCTGGGTTAGTCTTGCTGGTCCCATCCCCTGCTTCAAAGATGTAGCAAGGTACCTCTTGGGGGTTATCAGAAATGAACTCCTGGGCTTTTCATGCTAATAGTACTCCTGGTTCAATTGTGTGAGATGAACTGCTCTCAGTTCCATTGCAGACACCCTGCCCTGGCCACTCTCAGTCAAAGGGGCTGTCAGATACCGAAGCAATACTTTGCTTATGCAGACAGCTGCACTCCTGCATGCTTGGAGAGCTAATGGGTCTTGAGGACTGTCAGAAGCCCCAGGATCTATTTCCTTTCCCTCTGGGTTCTGTGTGATGTGCTATTTAGCACTTCCATTTAGCAGGGCCCTGCATCTACCCTTCTGTTGCTATGGGATCTACCCCCTTCAAAAACAAACCTTGGAATAAAAGCATTCACAGAGTTCAAGGGCAGAAGAACAGGCCTGGGTGCTGATGGGGGCTGCAGATCCAAAGACTTCACATCCTACTGGCACTCTGGCCTTTTCTACTGCCCTTATGTCCTGTGATTGTTTTTATTGCAATGTTTTCTAGTAGAAGAGAAAGCCTATTCTTTACTACTAATGTCTTCCACAGTCAATTTTGCTACAGATCCCAGGCCTGATTCTCACTTACATTGGTGCCCTATTACATCATTCTGACAGTGCAAGTGTCTTCTGTGTCCTCGCTAAGTCCTATTTACATTGCCAAAATGGGGTAAGTCCGAATGGAGCTCTCTAATGTAAACGTGACCTGCAGAGGTTATGAAGCACTGAGCTAGTGTGCTGTTTTGCTGTTTCCTGATGGAAAAAAGTGGATTTTATTTTATTTTATTTTATTTTCATAGTTTCATAGTTGGTAGGGTCGGAAGGGACCTGAGCAGATCATCAAGTCCGACCCCCTGTCATGGCAGGAAGAAGTACTGGGGTCAAACGAAATTTTATTTTATGTTAGTCATTTTCATCTGGTTTTGCAGGAGGAGTCTTTTGTAGGGGCTTTCTCAGCTCTCCATCAAATGATAAAAAAACTTTTCTCCCAATGTTTGTCACAGATTAGATTAAGCAAAGTGTTTTGAATTGTGTGACACCTCCCCCCATCTCACTTGGCACTTGCAGCCCAAGTACCAAGACATGAAGTCCTCCAGAACCAAAGGAGATGAGCCCCAAATGTCTAATGTAATACATAGCAGAGCTTTTCTCCCCTCTCATCTGAACTTTTTATCTTTAAAATGATACTTAAGATCTTCTTTCTCCATTACACAGAAATAAAGGGGAAAAATTGCTTTCCCTCCATGTGAAATATCTTCACTACATGCAGAGTCCTTCTGAACTGCTTTCCACCCATGTTCAACAGAAATGCAAAAGCAGTTTTTTCTGCAAAGAAAACTGCAGTTTTCCTTTTTTATTTCCCCACACAAAGAAGAAACCCTTTGCACTGGGAAGGATTTGTTGATGAATTCAGCCCCTAATCTCTGCAGTGCTACTCAGGGAAGGTTAAATGATAAAAAATATGGCAGACATGGTAAGCATTTGGCATGTATGTGCAACAAAAGATGAACAACAGCAACTGTGACATTATCTTTATTTACTAAAAATAGTGTCCTGTAAAGTTTAAAGAAAAGTGCATTATACTTGTTAACTTCTCCTCTGTCTGTTAAAGAGCCTTCAAAGACTGGCTCTAGGGCATTAGGATGCAACATTCCCTTTCAAGGGCCACCTAGCACTTAGACAATTGAAACCTAATATAATGTTGGCAACAGCAGGGGATGAAAAAATAGTTCTGACATGACCCTGCTTTTCTTAAACACCAGAGTCTGATGTGTTAGCGTGAACTTTGCCACACGCACATACCACACACAGACATGTGCTTGGATAACGCGTGGCACACATAGAGCCACACTACTGACAACCCTAACAAATGTGCAAGCACCTTGCCATTGCACACAGGTACAGACAGTAAGACTGAGCAAATTATTTCTCAAAAAAATTACCATGTTATGCAGTACCATCTGACATATTTCTGACAGATGCTTCATGGGGGGTTATGCTGCTGGGCAAACTGACATATGCATAGGATGGGTATAACCCAATATACCAGAAAATAAAAATGTCTACACAGACAAAAAGAAACACTTCTTTACTTTCCATCACCGCCCACCCCCCCGGCACTTCCCCTCATGTGCAGAGGACAGACCTGGGTAAAGACCACTTTTCTAAGGTTTCAGCTGGTGCTGCTATATAATGTATATTTTTTATATCAGTACAGTAAATAGTTTCAAGATATATAGCTTTGGTAAAATGTTAATCAGATTGATCACATTATCGGGGGGGGGGGGTGACCTGTTTAACACAAGCTACATAAATGTGACACAATTTGGCTATTTTTGCAGGAGGGTTTTCAGATCTATCCACAGAGGGCTGAATCTGTAAGCAGCCTGTATTGTAAAAGAAAAACAAGTAAAGGTTTGTTTTTCATTCTGAACTCTTCTTTGTATAAATACCAGCTTGAGCAAGGGCATGAAAATAAACCTATTGTCTCTCAGGCTGCATTTCAGTGTGAAATACTTGGGTAAGGCCAGCGATCTTAAACCCCTAATGCATGCTTCTATTGTTTGAAGTGCAGAAGAACAATTGAAGGGTGTTCTAATGAGTTAAAGATAGAAAGGCAGCTGTTACTGTCCATTTCCTAGTAACTGAGAATAAAACAATGCCCAAGTATTGTCTGCATGACTGGAGCAATGACATTGGAATCTCTGCCAAGGGAGCAGCTAAAAGATCAATGAAACACAAGTTATTTATAAACAGGTAATGTCATTTCTTCCCCAAAGTAATTTCACTTCCTTTGCCTTTTCCATCGGGCCTTTTCTGTGACATTGAGTAGCTGTGAACACTGTAGCAAAGTATAAATAAACTGAAGACAGACTGAGGGAGAGAAAGGGACTCAAATCAAAAACTGTGCCTTTCTAAACTGCTCTTTGTTAACTGCTCCTTTGCTTCCCAATGCAGGGCAGGGTAATTCCTGCTCATTGGCATCCTCAGAACCTCAAACAATGCAGAGGCAGCCTTATGCTGTGAGTTTCCATTTGTCACATAGACTCCTTCTGACTCTTGACTCTGCACTGGCAACCCTGCCAGGCTAGGCATAAGGTGATCCCTAATACAGTAAGCATAGTCTCTTAAAGGGACAGATTCTATTTCACCTATTAGGCATTTAAGTGTTTGTAAGTGGCTAAGTACAATTCTATTCCCCCATGTTCAAGTCGCTGAAAATCCATTAATGCACCTACTGTCATCTTACCCCTGAGTCACAAAAAAGCAGTTGGAAGGAGAAGGACTCTCCTACTTTTTGTATTAAAAGCTTTTCAAGGACTTGATCAGTGTGGAATAGGAACACACTGGTGCCAATTCCAGTGCATGAGGATTGAGCACTTAGCTGCTCAACAGGTGCAACAAAATCTGGTTGTCTAGGGCCTGGAGAAAAAGGCCTGAAGAAAAACAAAATAACCTGCCAGTCCTGCCACAGGGTGTGGGCTCCAAGAAATGGAAAGCTGGAGAGAGTTTTTCAGTACAGAGCATTCATTCGCCTCCAGCACTAGATGCTGATTCTCCTCTCGTTGACACTAGCATAACATCACAGGAATTCCTAGTGGCTGACACCAGCATGGGAGAAGAAATGGGTCTTGAGTATCCTGCTCTGCTAGTTGTGATAATGGAGTTGAAGAACTCCAGAACAACCTTCATCCTTAGGTGCTTTCCTCTCTGATTCCCCCCAATAGAACAGAATGGGAATTAGGCCCAGGCAGTGAAGAGCAAAGGGCCTTATTGCTGTACCACAATGACTAAGCATAGTCCTTACCCATAGTGTACTGGCTCCAAGGGCTCTACGCAGGAATGGTATCAGTTGATCAAGTAATTGGAGGAAAGGTCCTTTTGTGAGCAAAAAAGTAGAGGAGGGGGACCATGACATCTGTCACTCCAAACCAGGGATTGGCAAAACCCAGTCTGATGCCATAGCCTGGTGAGTGAACCCTGGTGAAAGGATAACCAAAAGCCTAGGCTTCTGTTGTGTGTTCCCCAAATCAATTATGTGAAGGCATAACTATCCATGCTATCAGCAAGCACACAGGGTAGTTGTCACATGCACTAATCCTGTGTGCTTTGTTCACATGTGAACACACCAAGAGAGGTGCTGTTATACTAATTAATACTAATGTATATAAATCCAACACAAAAAGATAAGAGAAAACATTCCAGAACTGGTGACAGCCTGCAAGTGAAAGAAAAGTTATTATTATGGAGATGCCTCCTCTCAGAGGCACACGCATATTGGAGAATAAAGACATACACCAGCCAGGACAAGAACCAACCATTGCTTGCATGCTACTTCCATAGTATGGGAAAGGCAAAGGGTCCTGCAGTGCTGAAAATGTTCCCCAAAGCAAGGACAATTACAGAAGCAGAGTGTCCATAAAAATGCCTTACGCTGAATGGAGCCATCGAGACAATGATCACCGCCCTTCCCTCCTGGCCAGCCAGTTGTGTGTTGAAGTCCCCACACCAAGAGAAGGCTACTGCTTGGTATATAGCACTGTCAGAAGAGCTATCTCCTAGGGGGGCATTTGCCCTATCTCCTTACTGACTGTGCTGCTGCAAGTTTGAAGGGCAGCCTCTGGTAACTGGCCAACATCCCCCCTCAACAGAGCAGGTCCTGCTTTCTGTTTTGAAGTGAGCCACTGCTATATACAGGCTGAATCTGAGTATAAACAAGTACTAAATGACTACACAGTAACTGAAGTTACTGCACAGTAGCAATGCCAAATGGCTCTTTCGTGATGCTGACTGTGCAGTAGCTTGTTACTACTGCGCAGTAGCTTTGCATCAAGTTTTCTGCCACGCAACACTACTGTACAGTAGTAATAAGCTACTGCACAGTCAGCATCTCATATAGACGCAGCCACAGAGTATCATTCCCGTATGTCACTAGTCTGCCATTATCTAGCTAGGGTTTTCCAGCCATAGTCCATGGGCTTGATTCTGTTACTCTTTAATGGGCAATGCTCCTTTCTAGTTCTGGGCCAATCCCATATTCTGCTAGAGTCTGGAGGGTTTCCAAATATAGTAAATAAACCCAAGGTCCTTGCTGCCTCCTGTACAGCTCCTTCAAGTCATTCTTGAGTGGATGCCATGGAAGGATACAGGATAAAGAGGGAGTGGAAAGACTGTAATAGAATCTTCCTACAGAAAGGAACTCCAGTCTGAAATGTTTGGGAGCCAGTGTGCTCCACAGTTATGGTGCAAGGTGCTTTAGGAAGCTACAGTGAACCAGCTTGCTGTGACTGGTGTGAAGGCAAGGCTTCCAAGTGGAGGAAACTTATGGAGAAACATGGTATATGAGGAAATACAGAAAAGTAATACTTTCTAAATGGCTACTGGAGTCAGTAGGAAGAGGCCCAGCACTGAGTGGGGACACCGGCTTCCTCACAGGTCGCTATGGCACAAAGGAGATAATGCATGGCATGACAAATCCATGGCAGACAAATGATATAAAAACAGAATATAAAAGGCAAGGCACAGTTATAATACATTCTAAATATGGACTGAGGCAGTTGTGGTCTGAGGTTTGGTGCCAATCTGCACTTTGTCCCTGACTCACTGCTTGGCTTTGAGGCAGCCACCAAGCCAAATTTTCTATAGCCTATTATTCAATAATGCTCATGAAAATATTATATAATATAAAATTAATCAGCCCATACTACCTGAAGCAGACTCTTGGGCCTAGGACACACTAGATTAAATTATTCAACCCAAAAGGCAGCTCGGAGATGCCAACCCCCTATGTATACTTTGCAAACCATCTGTGTCTTGCACCAGACTAGCCTGCAGGGTCCCAAGGCCTGTTTGCTTGCAGATGTTGTATGTGAAGCTTTTAACTTGGAGCTGTCTTGTTGTTGGGGTAGCACAGAGATGCTAGCAGGGAACAATTGCTACTGGAGTTGCATTTCCCCTGAGCTCATAGAATACAAAGCATGACTTAGCCTCTACCAGGCTGCCACACTTTGGAGTTGGCCCTTTGATATACATCATCACTGGCCTCTTCACTCACTGCATGACTGCAGTGGAGTGGCTTTCCTACACTGGCTCCTGTCTGGACTGTTACCAGCTTCCTTCTTCTCTAGGACACTCGTGGGGCACTTTGGGCTGGATCCATGCAAAAGTGTATGATACCAAACTAGGAAACCAAGGCTTCAGGGTAGGTAGCCTAGCCCCAAGTGCCCCAGGAGAGTTGCTTGTTTTAGTAAGTGGGAGATAAACACTGACTTACTGTGAGTGTAGCTTGATCAGCGGCTGAGGCAATACCAAAGTAAAGGCTACCTCCGTGCTTCAGACTGTGAACCCTCTGCTGGCACCGCAGCATGATAATCTACAACAACTGTATGTTTTACATGGATGACACGTGGCTGCACTCCTGGAATTCAACATGTGCTGTTATTCAAAATAACTCTTGAGACTAAAGACCTTAGAATAACTGGGGTCTTCAGAGAAACCAGTACCCCCCATTCAAGTATCTACAACACAAGCCTTAATTACACTGTCCAGACAGGAGTTTAAGGTGCTTAGTTGCCATCCACTCCCACTGAGTGAGATGTGCTGATGGCTAACTTTCATTCTGTATCATGTTCTTAAAATAAAGTCAATGAAAATCTGTGCTAATATCCCACTGATCCCTGTGTGTACAGCCCAGACACAAGGTTTCCCCTCTTTCTACTGTACTTGCATTATGGACACAGCAAAGAGAATTCTTTTAGTCAAACTGGGGTCCATATAGTCCAGAGTTGTCAAAGACCTTCAAGTTCTTTTGGTTCTGGCTCAAGACCAAAACTAAGATTGTGTTCTGCTATTTTACTCTCTTTGTTGGCTTAAAAACAAGGCAAGAATCCCCTTAGACAAGAGCTACGTTTTCATAGGGCAGAATTCTGCTCAGTTATAATATGTCTTTAAAAGAATACTGTCTGTTTGCAATCTGATCCTATTTGAAATGAGCTACACCTGCTTTAGAGTCCCCCAGCCATGCTTTAGAGTTTTACAATCACAGTTTTATATATCTAAATTTTTTTTCTTTTTCCTGCTGCTTTGTGGCAGCACTTCTCAAACAGCAGAAGCTGCCTGACCTCAAGGGAAGCTGCAAACTGACCATACACTCTGTGCTGTCATGAAGTAAACTAGCTGGACAAAATGGTGTCTTTGCTTTCATCCCTTCTGAGAGAGATTGCCAGGTCATGCAGTATCCCCATTTCAGTCTTTTGAGGTGTTCCCTCTCACAGGAGTGGCATAGGATGTTACAATATTCAATGCAAGATTCTTGCCTCCACCAGCAGTTTGGTTCATAAGTGTATCTTAACATTTTATGCTGTGAGTAGGTAAAAGTTGCACAAAATTTTAAGTTTAGCAAACCTCAAACCAACCAACAAGCAAAAAATCCTCAAGATGCACAAAATCCCAAATACCTGGTTCCCCAGGGTCTAACAGTCCTGGAATCCCTTGCTTAGTTGTGGCTGTATCTACTTTTCAGATAATTTCTCTACAATGTGTAAATACATGTATAAGATTTGATTTTTTTCAAGGCCCAGTTTTTACAGTAAGGTCTAGTTTCTGTACCTACATCTGTTTGTGCAAGCAGGTAGTTTATGGGAAAACTTCGTTACATGTGCACATGCAATTACAAACTACTTGTCGGAATGTAAATATGCCAGCGAGCTAGCAAAAACTCACAAAGACCTTTGATTTCTTTTTTCTAAATAAATCCAGCCTGTCTTATGTTGAACAAACTGGCATGGTGAGTGTCGCAGGGCACTAAGGTGCCTGCTCCTCTAAGAGCAGAGATTGCCTTGGGAGAGAGCCCAAAGAGCCAGACAGGAGCCCAGGTGCAGGTTACCATGACAACCAGCTAATGAGGAAATTAGCCGCACCTGCACCTGGTCAGCTGGCCAGAAGAGGCAGGGCCCTGGGCCTATATAAACCCCAGGGCTGGAACCAGACAGTGCAGTTCCCTACCAGCAGCTGAAAGGGAAGAAGCCTCTAGGAAGGAATGGCCTAGAGGTGTGGCAGCTGTCAGATATGCTGCCATTAGGGCTAATGGGGCTCCAGGAGCCCACAAGGTACTTTTGTCTACTAGGCACTTAGCACCAGAGAAGAAGTTTTACTCTTTTAAAGGGGCAGAGCATACCCTGAACTTTTGTTACGTTACAGCCCAGGGGCTCATGTTTGTTTGCTGTTTGATAACCGGTTTGGATGAGGCTACTGGGGAAGGAGGAGGCCTCCTTGGGGGCCCACTACAGTGGGGGGACCCCAGCGCCAGCGTGGGCGCAGTGACAAGGGGGAGACCAGGCCCCGGTGCCAGAGGGTGCAGTGACAAGAGGGAGACTAGAGCCTGGCACCAGTAAGGTGCAGAGACAGGGCTGCAAAGAGCCCAGGGAGGACAAGGGGCCTAATTATATAGTAAGGCCTAGGCGAGACAACGTTAGTACCATCCGCAAGGCTTGGAGCATGGTAAAGGGATGGTTTGGATCCATGCATATAGCCCAGAAGACTGAGAGCATCTCAAGAGACATCCACTGTGAAGCAGAATGCCAAGGTGTCTACAAACCCCAGGGTTCAGTAGGATCCAGCAAGACCGTGTCCAAACATAAAAGATCAAGGGCAGCCTCCCTATATTAATAGTACCAGCAAGATGTGGCGGGTGAGATAGAGGGTGCCTGTTGGGTGAAACTGGCACGATAAAGTTGCCCTAGGGGTAACACGGCCATCCCTAGGGACCCCACCCTGTTACAGTGAGGACTACACATGAGCAGACTTCTGAATTTAATTCCTGAACTACTTTGTGTCTTAAAAGAACACTAACAAGAAAAGTCTCTGCTTTTTCCAGGGTTCTGACTGGTGTGGACGGTATATACCCACCTCTGTGCTGTTCTTATGAACATATTTTGTATCTATTACTATGTATTCACTCTGCTTCAGTCTACAGTGCTCTGGGAACTATTCAAGACCTCAAAACACATAGAAAGAGATAGGTTTTGCCCTGAAGAGCTTATAGTCTAATTTATGTAGAGCTTTCTTTTAAGTTACCAAGCTTACAAGACAGGGATCACTTCATTTGTGACCAAAATGTGGCCATCACCTGTGTGAAAAGCAGCTGTGTAACTGCCACAGCAACACTACAGCAGTTTAGATGAGGAAGTAGATACTTCAGGTCCAACCCAATTCCAGTGGGAACTCAGAAAGGCTGAAGGCCATTGACTCAGTCTGAACTTTTTAGTTTTTATTATTTAAATTAAAAACTGGAGGAAAAATGCAGCAGGTTAGGGAGACCACATGGTTTGAATTGATGCAGCCCTTAAGAGGGAGGTTATATAAATACTAGGCTTTTTTCAAAGGATAAGAAGAAAATAGAAAATATGAGTGCAGGATAGCGAGGAGAAATCAGAATAATTAGAATCACAATCAAATGGAACACACAAATACAGGCAACTGAACAAGGACAAAATGTATAAGTACTTCTATACACATGCTAGAAACCTAAAAAATAAGTTGAGTGAACTAGTATGCCTGGTATTAAATGATGGTATTGACATCACAGACATTTCAGAGACATGTGAAAGGAGGATAATCAATGTAATGCTATGGTACAAACTTACAGAAATGATAGAGTAGGATGTGAAGGTGGGGGAGTGGCACTATTAAAAATAGTGTAGAGAGAAACAAGTTAAAAATCTTGATTGAAAAGTACCATAGAATCTCTGTGAGTAGAAATTCTGTGCTTCAGGTTTGTACCCAAAAGCTTGCAAAGAACAATTTTTCCAACTGTTTACTTGGTCTAATAAAAGATATCACGTTTACCTAAAAAACCTTGCCTGCCTATGTCCTTAGACCAACATAGCTAAAACCAATGCCCCAGTATCTACTGTGCATTAATGAATGTGTAGATGTGCCCAGTGAGAGGGAGTAAGCCAGAAAAATCCACCACACTTACATTTAACTTCAGAATGGGAAAAATACATAAAAATAAGGAAGTTAGAAAGATGTTAAAAGGAGAAGCCAAGAGTGTAGAAGACCTAAGGGCAGGTTGAAAGCTGTTTCAAAATACCATATTACAGGCTCAAGAAAAGTGTGTACTATAATTCAAAACGGTTACAAAAAAGATCCAATAAAGACACTACGTGGCTTAACAGCAGAGTTAAGGAGCTATCAAAGACAAAAAGGCATTGTTTAAAAAATGGAAAGCATACTTACGTGAGGAAAGTGCACAGATTCTGGTAGTTCAAATGCAAAAGTATAATAAGGAAGACCTAAAAGGAAGTTGAAGTGTCTTGCAAAAGTCACTAAAGTTAACGATAAGATTTTTTTTTCAAATACATTAGAAGCTGGAAGACAGCCAGGGTGTCAGTGGAAGCACTGGATAAACTACGTGTAAAAGGTGCCCTTAGGAATGATAGTGTCATAGCAGAAAAGCTTAAATGAATTCTTTGCATCATTCATTACTAGAAAGGATGTGAGGGCAATTCCCACACTGGATCCGTTCTTTTTAGAAGATAAATCTGAAGAGTTAGATCACACCTGGTGAGGGGACTGCAGGTTCTTGACCACCTGGGCAATAGTGATCATCACCTGCTGGAATTCACTATCCAACGCAGGGTGTCAAGGGCTCACACCAAGGTTAAAGCCCTTGACTTCAGAAGGGCCAACTTCAATGAGCTTAGGAGACTAGTGGGGGAGGCACTGAGGACCCAGAAGGTAGAGGAGATGGGAGTCCACAGGGGATGGTCGTATCTTTAGGGGGCAATCCTCCAGGGCCAAAGGGTAACAGTCCCTGAGAGAAGCAAGGTGGGTAAGAGTGCTCAGAAACCCCCTTGGCTCAGCAAGGGCATTCAGCAATCCCTGAGGACTAAAAGAGGGGTGTACAACCAGTGGAAAGGAGGAGCTATCACCAAGGAGGAGTACTCCTCCTCGGCCTGTGAGTGTAGAAGGGCTATTAGGAAGGCCAAGGTAGAGATGGAACTCAGGCTAGCGTCCAGGATTAAGGACAACAAAAAGTCCTTTTTCAAGTACATTGGGAGCAAGAAGAGGGCACCAGGCAATGTAGGGCCCCTGCAAGATGCAAACAGTAATCGTGTGGCTACGTCAGACAAGAAAGCTGATATTTTTAACAGTTTCTTTGCCTCTGTTCCTTGGACACTTTCTTTAAGAAAGCAGACAAGACTCCAGAAAAATCTGCAGCCAAGACTCCTGAGAAGACTCTAGCCAAGAACCCTTCAAAAAGTCCAACCAAGAGCCCTTCAAAAAGTCCAGCAGTCGCCTCAAATCAATATGATTGCTATTTAAAATATAAATACATTAATGTAGCTATATTACTCATCTATAATTGATTGAGTACAAAGTTCTGGGTTATTTTTGGTGAAAATAGGGTATTAGGCCTTGGTTAAGGAACCAATCCCCCATTTATAACATTGTTTTCTATGGGAAAATCAGTTTCAAGTTAAGTTTTAACTTTTCAGGAACCAATTGTGTCGTAAATTCAAGAACTGCCTGTATTTACTGCACAGTATGGGTGTGCGTGTGTGGACGCGTGCCCATATTGTGCAGTAATTTTGGTTACTGTATAGTAAATGCACACATGTAGATGCTCCCCGTGAGTCTCATTTCTGTTCCTGAAAAATTGATAGAATTTAAAATAAATACTACATCATCAGTCACATGGACAAATACAACGTGCATGGTTTTTGTAAAGGGAAATCCTGATTCATGAACCTGCTGGAGCTCTTTGAGGCAGTTAAACATAGACAAGAAGGATTTAGTTGATATAATGAATTTAGATTTTCTAGTGCCCAAATGCCTAAAGGATGCAGCAGAATTAGAAAAGGTACAAAAAAGGCCAACAAGATGAATGGAGTATGAATCAGGTGCCATACCAGGAAAACCTGAAAAAGTTAAGACTCTGTAGTTTGAAAAGGAGAAGGGTGAGATGGGATATGATAGAAGTCTATAAAATCTCAAAGGATGTAAATAAAGTAAATAGGGAATTGTTATTCACCAAGGGCATGTGTAGATGAAACAGGGGCCCTAAATTAATGCGGTGGTTTTAAAAAACACCGCTTCAATTTAGAGCTAATTAAACTCCTGTGTCATACACACACCGTGCTGAGTTACCTGCCTCTGGCGGGGAGAAGAGTGCGAGCTGCCAGTGGGCGGAGTGGTCCCTAGGCTACCGGGGGCGGGGGCAGGGGGGGGCTGGTGCTTCCCTCCGCAGCAGCTGCCCCCCCCCCGCCCCAGGTGGCACCTGCCCACAGGCACCCAGCTTAGGCATTCCCTGGGGGTACTGCAGCTGTGGCGGGAAGCACCAGGTCCCCGTGCAGCTCAGGTAGGCAGGCTCCAGGGGAGGAAAAAAAAAAGATCAGACTCACTGCTTTTCTTGGGTGGAGCTGCTTTCCTGGGCTGCTATCAGGCTATCTGCAGGGCTTTCTGCAGAGCTGTAGAGCTGCACAGAGCCCGGTGCTTTGCTCCGTGGCCTTTGAGGAGTTTTAGTTTGTTGCGCCCCAAGTCATTTAAGGTGCATTATGCCACCGAATTTCCTACAGTGGCTGAAATTAAAGTGCAATACGCCGCCAAGGTGTGCAAACACTGCCACCATTAAAGTGTGTTCCATCCTGGGGACCTGCTTTTCCCGCAATTCTCTCCTGCCACGACTTGATCTTAATACAAAATTTTGGGGAGGAAGAGTTATTTTGTATTAAGATCGTTACGCGCCGGTACCCGTGGTAAGGAACACGCTGGCTGGATCTCTGATTAAGGGTGCTTTATTATCTACAGCCTGGTTTTACTCTCGTTGAGAACGCCAGAAAAAAGAAGTTGTGGGGATATGCCAAGGAACCCCTTGGGAAATGATCACAGTCAGTACACTAAACGTTACCCTAATCTCAGCCGCTAATCGCCAACTTAGGGGTTAATTAATGCCGGAATCGGGGATTCCCCCTGGCCAAGGCTTGAGTCCGTAAACGGAACGTAGCTCTCTCCGGGACTCCTTGCTCGCTCCTCTTCTCTCTCTCTCTCTCTCTCTCTCTCTCTCTGTAAGTCCCCACCACCTTGGAGCCGTGACTTGTCGCCGCTTCCCCGCTCCGTGCTCGTGACTCACCCCTGGAGCCTGTTTCTCAGGTGAGTGTCGGCTTCTCGGGCGCTGCGATCCCATCTTCCAGTTGCAGGAGGGGAGGGGAGTTTCACTCCCTGTCGTAGCCTCTCGGCCTAGCCGTGTGGGACTCCTCGCCTCCGCTTCTTCACTCCGTGCGTGCCTGAAGGCACCCTTGGGAAATTTCCTCCATCTCTTATTTCTCCTTCTGGGTTCTCATTGGCTCCCCGTGGTGTTGTGTTTCCCATTTCCCGGATGTCTTAATCTTCGGCAGCTGTTACCCCTTCTTAGTAACAGGGTCGCAGCCACAACTCTGTTATACACCTTCCGCTCCAGTTACGTAGTTCACCCACTCCATGGTGTCGCCCGTGTTGTAGCTGCCCCTTTTTTTTTTCCAAGTCTCTCCGAAAATGTTTGTATCCACTAAGGTGGGTCATCTCTTCCCCCCCAATTCTTTCTGAAAAGGATACCAGAATAACAATGACAAGAAAAAAATAATCCTTTTTACCTCTCTGTTATCCCGTGCTCATCTTTTTTCCAATGCGTCTTGCTCCCGTTTGGAGACCCGGACTTGGTGCATGACTTTCCGGTGTCCTGCTTGGTCATTGCTGCATCTTTACCCAGACCGTCACCTGGACATGATAGGAGATCTACATTTCCACTTCTTCTCCCTGCTCGGTGTTCCACCAAAAAGAAAAAAGGTTGTAAGGCCAGAGACCACCTCATAAGTCTTGTATTATTTAGTTTGGCTGTTCTTAACCACCGCAGGGGTGTGTGATCTGTAATAAGCATGAACCTTCTGCCTAATAGATAATATTGGAATAATTCTATACCCCAGCAGACCGCTAGGCATTCCCTTTCTATAGTAGAGTAACAGGTCTCTGCCGGCTTTAGTTTCCGGCTGGCAAAAGCTACTGGCCTCTCTATTCCTTGGTCTTTCTGGAATAATATCACCCCCAGTGCTACTGCCGATGCATCGGTCTGGAGAAAGAAGGTTTTCTGAAAATCCGGGGTGTACAGGACGGGATGTTGGCCTAATGTTTCCTTCAATTGGTCAAAGGCTTTTATAGCCCCTGGGTTCCATACTATCGGGTTTTGTCACCCCTTCATCAACTTGGTTAGAGGTGCTGCCTTCTCTGAAAAGTCAGGGATGAACCGCCGATAATAGTTGGCAAATCCCAGAAACGATCTGAGTTGCTTTTATGTTTTAGGGAGAGGTTGTCATTTTATGGCCGCCACTTTTTCTGTTATGGGTTTTATGGTTCCTTGGCCAACTATAAACCCCAGGTACTGCATTTCCCTCTTCCCCAATGCACACTTTCACAAGTTTGCCGTCAGATCTGCCTGTCAGAGGCTGCCCAGTACTTGTCTTAGGTGTTCGCAGTGTCTCCCCCAACTGGGGGAGAATATAATAATATCGTCAATATAGGCCGCGGCATATCCTTCGTGTGGGACCAGTAGCTGTTCTATTAGTCATTGGAAGGATGCAGCCACTCCATGTAATCCAAACGGCATTCTCCTAAATTGGAAGAGCCCCCATGGGGTCCCAAACGCTGTTTTCTCTTTGTCTTCTTCAGCCATTGGGATCTGCCAGTAACCCTTCGTGAGGCCCAAGGTGGATATAAACTGGGCTTGACCAGTTTTCTCAAGCATGTCATCTACCTGAGGCATCGGGAAAGCGTCGAATCTAGCTAGCTCATTTAGCTTTCGGTAATCCATGCACAACCTGACAGAGCCGTCTGGTTTAGGTACTACTACTATCGGGCTTCTCCAGGGACTCTGGGACTCTTCAATTGTTCCTCGTTTCTTCATTTGGTCAATCTCCTGCCAGACCACCGGCCATAAGTATCACGGTAACCTCCACCAATGATCTCTAATTATTCTTCCGGGAGGGGTGACAATATGGTGACAGACCCCTTTTGCTTCCCCTGGCACTTCCTTAAACACATCTTGAAACTCAGCAATTAGGGCTTTCACTTCTGCCTGTCGTCTTAAATCTAATTGGCTGTCCACTTGGGGTACCTCCAGGGCCCCCGTCAGGCTTTATACTGTAGTAGCCTCTTCCTCTTCCCCCTCTTCCTCCAGTTTCACCAACCATCCCTCCCCTTGTCACCATTTCCTCAGGAGGTTAATGTGGTATACTTGCCTATGCTGCGTAGGGGTTGTACGCAATACCTCATAGTTCACAGGTCCCATCTGTTTGGTTACTTGAAAGGGTCCTTGTCATCAAGCTGTCAGCTTGTGGGTACTATCTGAAAGTAATACCACCACCCAATCCCCTACCTGTAATTCTCTCTCAATGGCCCATGCATCATACTGTTGCCATTGTCTCTCTTGACTCTGGCTGAGGTGTCTCTGTGCGATCTCTAGTGCTTTCTGCAATCTCTCTCTGAACTCTCCTGTCACCCGGGTTTGAGAGCCATCCCTCTGGGTTTGTGTCCATTCTTCGCATATTAGGTCGAGTAGGCCCTGGGGGCTATGTCCGTAAACTAGTTCAAACAGGGCAAACCCCATTGAGGCCTGTGGAGCTTCCCTTATGGCAAGTAGCAATGGGGGTAACAGCGCATCCCACTCTCATGGATCCCCCTGAATACATGCCCTAAGCATTCCCTTGCGTGTACAATTAAACTGCTCCACTAACCCATCCATTTGTGGGTGGTATACAGAGGTGCATAGTTGTTCTATTTTTAGGACCTTGCACACCCCTTTCAAGATTTTAGACATAAAGTTTTTTCCTTGATAGGTTAGTATCTCACGGGGTATTCCCACCCAGACTATCCATCCGAGTAGGGCTGTTACTATGGCTGGAGCGGTCACGGATCTTAGTGGGACGGCCTCCGGGAACCTTGTGGCATAATCGATGATTACTAATATAAACTAGTATCCGGTCTTACTATGCGGGAAAGGCCCAGCGATATCCAAGGCTATGCACTCAAATGGCCGGGCAATCAAGGGCATAGGGACCAATGGCACTCTGGCTGGTTTTACCCCTCTTCCCCCTTGCCGTCTTCTGACATTCTGGACACGCCGCACAAAATTTTTCCGTCATTTTATAAATGCCAGGCCAAAAGACCCCATGTTTGAGATGGGCCTCCATCTTATCACGTCCCAGATGCCACCCCCACCATGGGTAAGGTGGGGGCAACCCGTAGTAAGCTCTTCCAGTATCTTTGGGGTACCAGTACCTCGGCTCTCTCACCTCCCTCCTCTAGGTCTTCTATTCTGTAGAGTAGACCCCTCCTTACCTCATATCGTGGGTTCCGAGGTGGTTTTGGTGTTGGTCCTGTCGCGCGCTCTGATTCTTCCAACTGAGTTTTCCATAGGTTCTGGAACAAGGGCTCCTGTCACTGTTCCTGAGGGAAATTCCCACCTTCTATCATCTGGTTAATATCCAGCTCTTCCTCCTCATCCCCAAAGCAAAGCACCCAGGGTTTCCTTGCCTTGGTCCTGGGGCTGTCTATCATCTGCTGGCGGACCACCTCTTCCAGGTGTGGCCAATCCAACCCTAGCAGCATCGGGCAGGGGAGAGTCTTAGTTAGCCCTACCAAAATCTCTTTGTTTTCCCCAATACGGAGAGCTCCAGTTTCCTTCTTGGGTAGGTGTATACGGTCCCATGCATACAGACCATGGAGACTGGGGTACCCGGGACCCCTAAGTGCGAGGGCACCAAATCACTACGTACCATGGACTGGGAGCATCCTGTGTCTATTATAGCCGGAATGATGGTATTGCCTATGCGGACCTCCACTACAGGTTTGTTCTTCTGGCCTGGTCCTTGGTGTCTCCCGAAGCTGCGGTCCATTTTTTCGTCGTGTCCCTCAACCATGGCAGATGAATCCTGGGTAGCTCTGGGGCAAAACCGGGATATATGGCCCCTTTCTCCACACCAATAGCAGACCATCTCCTGGTAGCTTCCCGGGCGTCCCTCCTTGTGGGCTGTCTCCACCCTTCTGGAGGCAGCCGCTGGGTTGCTTGTTCTGTGTGTGGAAGATGGTCCCCCACCTCTCTCTCTCTTAGGGTTCTCTCCTTCCCCTTCAGCTGCAGTATAATCTTCTGCCAGATGGAGTGCCTCCTCCACCATTTTTGGTTAGTGGTGTCGGACCCATCATTGCGTACTGCCCGTAAGGTCTGTAAGAAATTACTAGATTCATAGATGTTAGGGTCGGAAGGGACCTCAATAGATCATCGAGTCCGACCCCCTGCATAGGCAGGAAAGAGGGCTGGG
>NW_005843415.1:107237-107456 GCF_000455745.1 Alligator sinensis | reverse complement strand
CCGAGGGCGCCTTGGTGAATAAAACCTCACCAATTCCCTTCTGTGCCCCTGTGATGAACTTATAGCCAGCCACAAGTTCACCTCTCAACCTTCTCTTGCGGAGGCTGAAGAGGTCCAGGTCCCCCAGTCTCTCCTCATAGGGCTTGGCCTGCAAGCCCTTAACCATACGAGTGGCCCTTCTCTGGACCCTCTCCAGGTTATCCACATCTCTCTTGAAGT
>NW_005843415.1:92801-105870 GCF_000455745.1 Alligator sinensis | reverse complement strand
TCCACCCTGGGCCTTCCTTTTACTCCCTATATAGCTGAAAAACAATTTCTTGTTATCCTTAACTTGGGATGCCATCCTCAGCTCCATGGTAGCTTTGGCCCGTCTAACTGCCTCCCTACAAGCGCAAGCAGAGGAGGTATACTCCTCTTTGGTAATCTCTCCCTGTTTCCACTTTTTATATGCTCCCCTTTTAGCCCGTAGGCTGCTCTGGATTTCTCTGGTCAGCCAGGGAAGCTTTCTGGACCATTTCCCTCTTTTTCCTCGCATCGGGATCGTCTCCGTATGTGCCCGAAGGATCATTTCCTTAAGGCACAGCCACCCTTCCTGGGCTCCCATCTCTTCAAAACTCCTACTTTGCAGTGCGTCCTTGACTAATCGCCTGAGTTCATTTAAATCAGCTTTCCTAAAGTCTAGCACTTTCACCCTACTAGTTACCTTACCCACTCGATGTCTTATGATGAATTCTATTATTTAGTGATCACTGTCCCCCAGGTGACCACCGATCTGCAGGTCCCCTACCATGTCATCCCCCGTTGCCAATACCAGGTCCAGTAAGGCATTCCCCCTAGTGGGACCATGTACCTCCTGCATCGGGTGGAGGTCCTGTACACTGGATAGGAACCTGCGTGAATGGTGGGACTTTGCTGTCTGCGTCTCCCAGCAGATGTCTGGGTAGTTTAGGTCCCCCATGACTACCGCCTCCTTAGTTTTTATGGTCTCTGAGAGCTGCCTCAGGAGCCCCAAATCTAGCTCTTCCCCTTGGTGTGGGGGTCTGTAGCAGACCCCTACCACCAAATCTCTTTCTCCTGAAAGGGAAATTGTTCCAGTACTATCTTGTCTACCACCTCCTTCACAGTATGTTCCTCCGGCTGTAACCACTGCTCCGTGAGATCCCTGAGAGTCTACAATAAGAGTCGGGGCCGGCTGTATTCGGGTCCTTTCTTGGCCCTGAATTTGTGCCAGTATGTTTCCAGCAAAATTTCTAATCAATATAGGATGGCTGCTGTTACCTTGGAATAGTCACGAGCCTTTGTCTGATTAAGAGCTCGGTATGCAGTCTGAGCGGGGCCGATAAGGAGTGGTCCCAACTTAGCAGCCCAGCTCCCTGGATGCCACTTCCCGGCCATCGCTGCCCATTCGAATGCTTCAAGGTAAGCTTCCACATCATTTTCCCCTGTCATCCGGGGAAGGCCTGTCCCGCCTACTTCTCTCACCCTGGGCGTTTGTTGTGCCGCAAGCTTCTCACAGAGGTCTTGCTGCCTCGCCCACAGTTGTATCCAGGCTTCTGCCTCCTGGGTCCTGATCCTCATCATTTCCTCTAGCTGAGCCTGCTGGCCCTGGAGGAGGCACAAGGTGAGGCTATGGGCCTGCTGCCAATTTGTAGGCTCTTGAGTGTCCATAGCGTCTGTTCGGTCCTCCACGTTTTCCTGGCCAATGCACCACTTTGTCAGCGTGTCCGTCCTGGGGACCTGCTTTTCCCGCAATTCCCCCCTGCCACGACCTGATCTTAATACAAAATTTTGGGGAGGAAGAGTTGTTACATGCCGGTACCCGCGGTAAGGAACACGCTGGCCGGATCTCTGATTAAGGGTACTTTATTATCTACAGCCTGGTCTTACTCCCGTTGAGAACGCCAGTAAAAAGAAGTTGTGGGGATATGCCAAGGAACCCCTTGGGAAACGATCACAGTCAGTACACTAAACGTTACCCTAACCTCAGCCGGTAATCACCCACTTAGCGGTTAATTAACGCCGGAACCGGGGATTCCTCCTGGCCAAGGCTTGAGTCCGTAAACAGAACGTAGCTCTCTCCGGGACTCCTTGCTCGCTCCTCTTCTCTCTCTCTCTCTCTCTCTCTCTCTCTCTCTCTCTCTGTAAGTCCCCACTGCCTCGGAGCCGCGATTTGTCACCGCTTCCCCGCTCTGTGCTCATGACACCCCTGGAGCCTGTTTCTCAGGTGAGTGTCGGCTTCCCGGGCGCTGCGATCCCGACTTCCAGTTGCAGGAGGGGAGGGGAGGGGAGTTTCACTCCCTGTTGTAGCCTCTCAGCCTAGCCGTATGGGACTCCTCACCTCCGCTTCTTCACTCTGTGCATGCCCGAAGGCACCCTTGGGAAATTTCCTCCGTCTCTTATTTCTCCTTCTGGGTTCTCATTGGCTCCCCGCGGCATTGTGTTTCCCATTTCCCGGATGTTTTAATCTTCGGCAGCTGTTACCCCTTCTTAGTAACAGGGTCCCAGCCGTGACTCTGTTACACAGTGCAAAAGCATTTAGCCCGCTTTAAAGTGTCGTGCAAACACAACTCTCATTTTGTGTACACACGGCCCAAGATAAGATAGGCCCAAGAAGCAATTAGACAAAGTCATGGAGGTCAGTTCCATTGGGAGCTATTAAACAGGACAGCCAAAGATATATCCTTCAGTACCGCTAAACCAATTATGTTGATGCCAGAGATGATACAAGAGGGGATGGGTTACACTAGTCATGTCCTGTTCGTATCCTCTCCCTCTAAAGCAGGGGTGTCCATGGAGCTATGTCATCCAGCCTGTTGGCTGGATCTTTGACACCTCAGATTTAGAGGATTTCTGTCCTTCTGGGGCCAGAAATTTGGTGGTGGGATGAGGGTGGCAATGTTAATTGCCTGTGCCCAATTTCTGGCCCTGAAGGACAGATGGGTTGATGGATTTGAGACCCCTTCTTTAAAGCATCTACTATTGGCCACTGTTGGAGACAGGATACTGAGCTAGATGGATTCAGTATGGCACTTCTTATAGAATCATTAAAAAAAAAGTACAGCTGGAAGGGAACTCAGGAGATCATCTAGTCCAACCTCCTGCTCAAAGCAGAACCATCCCCAACTATATCATCCCAGGCAAGGCTTTGTCTATCCTGGTCTTGAAAACCTCCAAGGATGGAGATTCCAGAACCTCTCTGGGTAACCTGCTCCAGTGCTTTCCCATCCTCCTAGTGAGAAAGTTTTTTCCTAATATCTAACTTGAACTTCCCTTGTTGCAACTTGAGACCATTGCTCCTTGTTCTGTTATCTGCCATCACTGAGAACAGTCTAGCTCCATCTTCTTTGGAACTATCCTTTAGGTAGCTGAAGGTTGCTATTAAATCCCTCTCAGTCTTTTCTTCTCCAAACTAAATAAGATCAGTTCCCTCAACCTCTCCTCAGAAGTTATGTGCCCCAGCCCCCTACCCATTTTCATTGCCCTCCACTGGATTGTCTCCCATTTGTCCACATCCTTTCTGTAGTAGCGGGGGGGGGCACAAAACTGGACACAGGACTCCAGATGTGGACTCACCAGTGCTGAATAGAGGGGAATAATAGGAATAATCACTTTCCTTGATTTGCTGGCAACACTTCTACTAATACAGCCCAGCATGCTGTTAGACTTCTTTGCACCGATGGCACACTGTTGGTTCATATTCAGCTTATTTTCCACTGTAACCCCCAGGTCCTTTTTTGAAGAGCAAGCCAGTCAGTCCTCAGCCTTTACTGATGCTTTGAAATGAATTCCTTGAGGACCTTTTCCATGATTTTCCAGGGACTGAGGTGATCCTGATCAGTCTGTACTTCTCTGGATCATCCTTCTTCCTTCTTAAAGATGGGCACTATATTTGCTCTTTTCCAATCATATGGGACCTTTCCCAATTACCATGAGTTTTCAGAGATAATGGCCAGTGGCTCTACAATCATATCAGCCAACTCCCTCAATGCCCTCAGGTGCATCATGTCCAGCCCCATGGATTTGTATATGTCCAGCTTTTCTAAATAGTCCTTAACGTACTCTATCACCACTGTTAGCTACTTACCTTCTCCCCAAACTGTGCTGCCAGATGCTGTAGTCTGGGAGCTGACTTGCCTGTAAAGACTGAGATGAAAAATGTATTGAATACTTCAGGCTTTTCTGCAACATGTGTCACTAGGTTGCCTCCCCATTCAGTAATGGACCCACACTTTCCCTGATCTTCCTCTTGTTGCTGACATACTTGTAGAAACCCTTCTTGTTACCCTTCATGTCCCTTGCGAGCTGCAACTCCAATTGCACTTTGGCCTTCTTGATTTCATCCCTGCATGCCTGAACAATGCTTTTATACTTCTTCCTAGTTGTTTGTCAAAGTTTCCACTTCTTGTAAGCTTCCTTTTTGTGTTTTACCTCACTGAAGAGTTCCCTGCTAAGCCAAGCTGGTCTTCTGCCATACTTGCTAGTCCTCCTGTGCATTGGGATGATTCATTCTTGTGCACTCAATAAGGTTTCTTTAAAATGCAACTAGCTCTCCTGGACTCCTGGATTCTTTTCCCCCTCAGACCGGCCTCCCAGGCTATCCTGCCCATGAATTCCCTGAATGAGTCAAAGTCTACTTTTCTGAAGTCCACATTCCTTCTGTCCTCTGTTCTCCATCCTTCCTTTCCTCAGGATCCTGAACTCAATCATCTTGTGGTTGCTGCTGCCCAAGTTGCCATCCACTACTATGTTCATATGTTCTTAATTGTGTCAGGATTCAGTTTTGATCCCAATATAGCACTTCCATGGGAAGCGTTATGGGATTTTTAATGACCCTCAAGTGATTTCAGTGTTATACTTCATCTAGAAAGTGGCATGTCTGGCACCCCATGAACCTTGGCAGCGTGATGGGACATTGTCTCTGAAGCACAAGGAAGATAGCCTCTGCCAAGTCCTCAGCACTGTTTTCTAAAGCACCAAGTATATCCCACCTAAAAACTGCCCCACCCAGCCATACCATAACTCTAATCGTTTCATGTAAGGAATCCATATTCCATTCTGTCTTTTACTAAATTGCTCAAGCCCAAGTGTCCTCTCACCCTGGTGCAAATCAGAAATAACATCACTAAAGGCACTGGAATGAAACCAGTGAGAAAGCACAGAGCAAGATCATTTAGCCACTTGAATCACAGAGTGTTGTCCTTTTAAGAAGGGGCTGGGAGTGCAGCATGACACCTGTAGTTGGCTGTCTAGCACTGTTACGTGTTACACTCCATTCACAGAACATGAGATTCTTTTTCTGTTGCAAATGTATTTCCTAGAAAACATGGCCAAGGACCTTTTACTTTGTTTTGCAAGAATCCTATGGTCATCTTCACTGCTGCAAATTAGCTATCTCCAGGCAAACCAGAATCTCTCAGACGTGTTGGTATCAGTATGGTGTAGTGCAGCAGACCCAGAGCAGGGATGTCACCCCAGATTGTCTCCCTATAAGTAGATTCTTTCACTAAATGGAAATATGCCTGAAATAGCCTATCTGCAGATTGTGGCTATCTAATCTGTGGCTTTTGCACTCTCTTCCATTATATTTCATAGCAGCTGATAGGAATGACATGTTAAGTGTGGAGCCCTTCAGTGAACTGCTGAACACTTACAGTAATTCTCCTCCCTACTGTTAATCAGAGATTTCTAGTAGGAAATAATCCTTTTGCAGGAACTTGATCTCTTGTGCTGGCACAGGGATGGATTTGGTATTGCACTGGGAGGTAAGTGTAACTCACATAAAATGCACATGGGAGTTGCCCATGAGGGTGTAACTGTCTGGCCTACTGCTAGACTTGTCCTATTCTCCATGGAGAGGCCTGTTGGTTCCACACTGGGGAAGAAGACTATCCCTGTTATGGACATCTCAGTACACTCTAAAACTTACCAAATGTAAAAGCTACTGGTTGAGGAGAGACCATGTGGTAGGAACCCTCAGAGCAGTTCCCACCCCATGTTTGATTGGCCAGCTATGCCTGCCTGCTGCCTGACTGGCTAATGAGAAAGCAGGGCCATATTTAAGCCCGTCTCTGATAACTGGCTGCAGGTTAAGCCATACTGATGTCTGTGGCTCTTGATCCAAACTCCTTTCCTGGCCATTGACTTGTCTCCTAGTCCCTCACTTTGTTTCAGTCCTTAGCTGTAGGCCGTGGCTGGATTACCCAGGCACAGATCCATTAGAGCATGTGAGCCATGAAGCAGAGATACTTTAACTGCTGAGGAAAGCTCATATGATATAACTGAAAATCAGGTGCTCTCTCTGTATTCAGACAGATTGCTCACCACTAAGACAAGCCTTCATATCTCAAGCTCCTCTTCACTCCAGTGTGGAAGCAATGAACTAGTTCTCTGCTACAGTGCAATAATAAAATGCCATTGCATTGGACAACCTCACACCAGCATGGAAGTAGGATGCTGCAGGAGGGACACAAGGTCAGTAGCTTCTTTGCCTTTCTACATCTGTTTCAGCACCAGTGTCCAAATGATTTAGGAGCACCAGCCCCGCTGAAAGTTGGAGGGCCTCATGGTCTTGGGTCATAAAGATGCTTTTGAAAATCCTACCCCACACTCATGCATACAGTCACACAAACATGCTCACAGTTGGTGTATGTAATGCACACAGACACTCACACACAGACACTTACTAGGGCTGTGTGAAGCTTTGGTCCCCGATTCAATTTGGTGGAGATTCAGCCCAATTCAGTGGCCAAATCTCCAAATCTGAATCGAATCAGAGGACCCTTTAATCTCTCTGAATCAAATCGGAACCCTCTGAATTGATTCGGAGAGATTTGGAAAGATTCAGCAATTCGGACACAGACACAACTTTAAATGTTTTTTCTACATACCTCTAGGTAGCAGGTAGCTCGTGAATGCTGCGATGCTGGGGTGCATGGAGTGTCCCTTAGGAGTACAGGGGGCTCCGCACACTCGGCAGCAGACCTGGAAGTGGACCAGAAGTACTTCCGGTCCACTTCCAGGTTCACTGCCAAGCATGTGGAGGTCCCCTCCATGCTCCTGTGGAATGCTCCATGCGCTCCAGCATCACAGCATTCACAAGCTGCGCTGGTACCATGAGGTATGTAGAAAAAACATTTAAAGCCGTGTCTATGTCCGAATCGCTGATTCTGTGAATCAGCATTGAATCTTCAGATTCTGATTCCCCCAATCGAATCAGGGACAGTGATCCAAATCAACGAATCGAATCACTGTCCCTGATTTGGGCTGAATCTGAATCTGAATTGAATAGGGCCCACTTCACACACCCCTAACACTTACCCATTTACACACTGCTTGGTGCACACAGATTTGTTTTGTGCCACATGCATGGATTTATGGTTTTTTGTTTAAGATACAGCACAGACCATCCCAGGGACATGAAGCAACATTAAGAAACATCTGATAAGCCAACCTCAGTTCAGCAGTTCCCTGAGTTACAATTTCATATAACTACTTCTTTGGGTTTGCTCTTGCTTTTGATAGACACATCTGGAATATAAGGAAAGAAAGAAAGGAATGAGAGTTTGCACTAACAATACAAGGAGTTACCAGAATAAAAGCCTTAGAATTAATCCAGTAAAGGGGGGAGGGGGTGGAGCTGAGAAAGCTGACTGTTCAGATGCTGTGCCCATATCCTGGGAGAAGTATAGTCTCTGAAGGAATGTTCACAGGCTAAATCATCTAGAGGGCCTAAGTCTAGCCCTTTTCCACTGTCTCCATAATGTGTAAACTTGGAAAGACACCTAGGGCCAGACCCATATCTAAAATGTACAAGAGTGTGATTGTCAAAACTGGCACCTGCCCCTTCAGCACCTAAAGCCTGTAGATGCCTACGTTTTTGCCAATAAATCAGCTCAGGACTCTACAGTTTTGCTTTTCTGCATGTCTAGCATTGCTGTCATCTTCTCAGGTCTGAGGAGACTGGTGCCTATTTTTGATCATAGAATCATAGTATCCTAGAAAAGAAGGACTGGAAGGAAACTCTAGAGGTCATCTAGTCCAACCTCACTGCTTAGATAAGCCCAGACTCTGCCTGTCTTCCCTGAAATGCTCAATTCCTGACATGCATTTATAGGATCAAGTTTCAAATAAAACAGACAGTAGCTGCAACTTTTTGTTCAAAAGCACAGCTAGACGATGAAACTTCCCTATAGTTATATGATAGCCCATGGTTAGAGGAGGAGCCAGTTCCCTTCTCATTCTGAGGAGGTTCAACCCACATTTCTCACCTCCCAGAAGAGTGTGGTAACCACTGAACATACTGGTTATGCTGGGGAAAGAAGTGTTCTCCACTCTTCCTATTGAAGGTGTTTTATGTGCAGAAAAGAATTGAAGACAGAGAGTGACAGAGAAAGTATGGACACACAGCACATTTACTAC
This sequence comes from Alligator sinensis, assembly GCF_000455745.1. Lineage (NCBI taxonomy): Eukaryota > Metazoa > Chordata > Crocodylia > Alligatoridae > Alligator > Alligator sinensis. Next base: position 97,720 of record NW_005843415.1, on the reverse strand, counting down.
AAAATAAATTCACTTTACTCCATAGGAAAATTGGAGAGGACACATGATGCACAGCTTTACACCAGTATACGTCACTTCCTCTAGGATAAAGTTATTCCTTGGAAAGTTCAATGTAACTATATACTGGCTTAAGTCATATCACAATATTGGTCACATGTTCAGGCCCCTAGTCAATTATAATCTTCTGACTCTCTTGCCACAAGCAAGTAGACACTTTAATAGAGACTACGGCAGGCAGGAACTTTGAAAGAGTGGATTTTGTGTCAGTTCCTTACTATGGAGTAAATTTACTCTGCACCATGAATCCACACCCTGAGGCCCCTTCTACATGTTACAGGTATTGTGCAATTAACTGGTTAATTGCACAATTATCTGGAGACCAGCTACACATGCAAAGTAGTTGTCACTAGAGGTCTACCTAAATTGCAGGGGGACTTACCAATTTTAGTGAGTTGATCATAGCATAACATTCTAATTCTGCAGTCATTTTGTGGCAGCCCCACCCCTTGGCACTGATTGGTGGAGAGGCCCCAGGAAGGAGGGAGGAGGAGAGGGAAGCTGCCATCTTGACTGATGGCTGCCTTTGTTCAGCTCTACCCCTAGTTGCTGACTGGTAGAGAAGCCCCAGCAGGGGGAGGAGGGACAAGGGGGTAGCTGCTATCTTGCCTGCTGTCCTATGTGCCACCCTGCCAGCTGGAACCTTCCCCTCCCAGCAGTGAGGACCCCTGGCTCCCACTGGGGAGCCAGCATTTTATTTTTTATTAAGTTTCTTTTTATTTCACGGACAATCCCAGATTTTGCAGTTTCTACAAGATCTGCGAAATTGTGAATTAAGTGGGTCCCTAGCTATCACAAGATAAAAAGCTCCAACCAGCTATAAAATTAGGCCTTTAAAATGTGTACTAGTTTTGTAGCTGAGGGCCATGGTGATCTTCTGGCTCTGGGGATTTCCCTGTAGTGATCAGGGTTAGCCATTGGAGACAGTCCCTTACAAGGGAATGACTTATCAGGTGAGGAATTTGAACATGATCCCTGGGGAGCAAGGGGAAATCAAGATGGAGGCAGCCACTAGGACTGTGCAAAGCTTCGGATCACAATTCAGATTCGGAGATGATTCAGATGATTCAGAGGCTGAATTTATGAATCTGAATCAAATCGCTGGAAGCTTTAGGCTTTCTGAATCGATTTGGAGCTTCGGAATCGCTTTGGAAAAGATTCGGAGCCGATTCGGCCATAGAGTATAATGGGGAATCAATGAAATATCTATAATTTTGTTGTATTTTGGCTGATTTGGATAAAACTTGTAGGGATGGTAGCCCCTCCTGAGAGCATAGTCCATGCTATGCTTCAAGATGATAGGTGGAGGGGTTTCTGGGAAACTGTACCTCAAAGTCCTGAAAGCAAAATGCATGTCGCACGTATGTGTTAAGCCACAGTGGGGTAAAAACTGCAGAGATGGTAGCCCCTGTGGAGGCCACAAAGCCTACCAAGTTTCAAGGAGATATATGTAAGAGTTTAGGTGAAACTGTACCTCAAGCTGCAGACAAGCAAAACTCGTGACATGGGTGACTGTGTGTGTTAAGGCGCAGCAGGGTGAAAGCTGTAGGCTTGCTAGCCCCTGCTAAGGCCATGAAGCCTGCCAGCTGCCAAGGAAATAGGTGCAAAGGGGTTCTGGGGCCCTGCACCCCTGGCTGCTGACAGGCAAAACTTGTGACATGGGTGCTTGTGCAACTGTGTCTGTCTTGGGGCACAGGGGGCAGGGGGTGGGGGGGACATGGGACTACTGCAGGCCTGGCTGCTAAGCCACTGTGTTACCAGTTACCAATCAACCATGATTCACTTAGGGATCAGCTCAATACACAGTAGCTAACTAATTTAACAAGTTAATTAGCAAGGAGTAACACCTACATAACCACAGATAAGGAGAGGAAAGAATCAATGCAGACAATCAACTGCCCCAAGACAGAGACAGTCAGTTGCACAACCACCTATGTCACGAGTTTTGTCTGTCAGCAGCTAGGGGTGCAGGCCCCCAGAACCCCCCCGTACTGATCTCCTTGACAGTTGGCAGGCTTCGTGGCCTTAGCAGGGGCTATCAAGCCTGCAGCTTTCACCCTGCTACGCCTTAACACACACAGTTTCACCCATGTCACGAGTTTTGCCTGTTAGCAGCCAGAGGTGCAGGGCCCCGGAAGACAGACTCCCCCTGCACCTATCACCTTGAAACTTGGCAGACTTCGTGGCCTCAGCAGGGATGACCACCCCTGCAGTTTTCACCCCACTGTAGCGTAACATGTATACATGACATGACTTTTGCTTTCAAGAATGTGGGGTGCAGTTTCCCTGAACCCCCCACACCTATCACCTTGAAACTTGGCATATTTTGTGGCCTCTGCAGGGGCTACCATCCCTACAGTTTTTACCCACCCCTCCCCGCACCTGAACACACACAGGGTCATCTATGTCACAAATTTTGCCTGTCAGCAGCTTGAGGTGCAGTTTCCCCCAAACCCCTGCACCTATCTCCTTGAAACTTAGCAGGCTTTGTGGCCTCACCAGGGGCCACCACTGCTGCAGTTTTGACCCTGCTGTGGTGTAACACATACACGTGACATGAGTTTTGCTTTCAAGAATTTGGGGTGCAGTTTCCCAGAAACCACTGCACCTATTAACTTTAAACTTGTCAGACTTTGTGGCCTCAGCAGGGGTGATCACCCCTGCAGTTTTCACCCCACTGTAGCATAACATGCACACATGACATGAGTTTTGCTTTCAAGAATTTGGGGTGCAGTTTCCCAGAAACCACTGCACCTATTAACTTTAAACTTGTCAGACTTTGTGGCCTCAGCAGGGGTGATCACCCCTGCAGTTTTCACCCCACTGTAGCATAACATGTACACATGACATGAGTTTTGCTTTCAAGAATTTGGGGTGCAGTTTCCCCCAAATCCCTGCACCTATCTCCTTGAAACTTGACAGACTTCATGCACTCAGCAGAGGCTACCATCTCTACAAGTTTCATCCAAATCAGATAAAAAAACAACAAAGTTATAGACATTTCATTGATTCTCCATTATACCCTATGGCCAGATCTCTGAATTGGCTCCGAAGCTTTGGAACCGATTTGGCCGAATCGAAGTGGGAAACTGATCCAGAGCTCTGAATTGGATTGCTGGCATCCAAACTGGCTGGATCTGAAGCCGGATCGAATAGCTGCCTATTTGCACAGGCCTAGCAGCCACAAGGTCTGTGCTAGAGGAACCTCAAACTGTGGTATCATTAAAGGTCTGTTCTCTTCCTCATTCATAGTTGTCATTATTCACTGTGAGACCTTATATTATTACATGGTGTCAGAAGTGGTGAACGGGGAAGATTAGATGGATCTGCAGCATTATCCCTAGCAGAAAGCTGGTAACTCAGGGCCTGGAAGCTGTACTCAGCAAGGAACAAAGGCCTCTGTGAGTACAGTACTCTCCCTGCAAGGCAGAAGTGTAACCAGCTCAGAGACACAGTTAAACATGGATGCATTACAAGCCCCTTTCATTTTCAGGCAATATAGCTGAGAATTGGAGAAAATTTAGACAAAGTTTTGAGTTGTAGTTAGCTGCTATGTGATAGGGGAAGAAGTGCTTGAGGTGTACAACAACTTTACACTGCTCCAGGCCAAAACATGAAGTTAAATGAGATATTGAATAAATTTGAAGAATATTGTGTGCCAAAACACAATAAGACTTTTGAGAGAGATAAATTTTTATGTGCATGCACAAACCAGATGAAAGCATAGAGCACTATATCACAGAGTTAAAAAGGCTCAGCAAGACCTGTGTTTTTTGGGGACATAACAGATTCTCTGATCAGGGATAGAATAATTTGTGGCATTATAGACAATTGATTGAGAGAGAAGTTGCTACGGGAAGGAGACCTATCCCTAGAAAAAACAATACAGATTTGTAGAGCAGCTGAAACTGTGAAGGCTCAGGCCAAAGAGCTGAATGCAGCTGAGGGCACTGTCTATGCAATACATAGTAAAGACAGACAGAAAAGGTCACTTCAAATGGAGGTTGCCCCAGCTACCACAACTGCTACTAAGGGGCAGATGCAATACAGGCAAGCATGCAGCTAGTGTGGAATGCAGCATGGCTCCAAACGATGTGCTGCATTAGGAAAGTTCTGTTTGAAATTCAAGAAGCGAGCAAGAGAGGTGACGTATTGGCCAAGGATCAATCAGGTCATTGCTAATACAGTTGAAAACTGTTCCACCTGCTTGAAATTCACACCCAGCCAGCAGGCAGAACCTCTAAAGCATGGGTGGGCAAAATACAGCCCACAGGCTGGATCTGGCCCATGAAGCCATTCTATCTGGCCCACGGGGCCCCTAAACATTTTTTTTAAATTATATTTATCTGTCTTTGGTTCCTGTCAAAAATGACAGGAACCAGGGGCAGTAGGACCCAGGGGAAGCCCGGTGGGCTCCCACAACAGCAGGCCCCACCAGCCCCACCCCACCAGCTGGAACCCTCAGCAGGAGCTTCTGGCCTGCGACCATGTGACTGCACTGGTGCCGGAAACTCAGGTAAGGGGGTGGAGGGAGGACAGGGAAGTAGCCCAGGGAAAAGCGGCCCCTTGCCCACCCTGTGGCCAGCGCTCTGCTGCAGCCACTCACAGCCTGCATGGGGCTGTCCTGAGCAGGCACAGGCAGGAAGCACGGGTCACAGGGTAGGAGGGGGGTGTCTTTACTCACATTCAGCACCAGCTCCTTCCCTGCTGGCGAGCAGGGGGTCGGGGCTGCATGCTGCCCCCTGCCTGTACCGTGGGGGTGGGGGCACTGGGTGTAAGTGCGTACATGGGGCCCACACCAGTGTCCCGGAGCCAGTGCCAGCAGGGCCCAGAACAGGGTGGCAGGGGCTCTTTGGGGACAG
>NW_005843415.1:67413-92663 GCF_000455745.1 Alligator sinensis | reverse complement strand
GGCAGGCCACCTGTCAAGAGGCGGGGCTACCCATGCGGCCCTCGACAGCTTGCCAAAACTGGGTAAGCAGCCCTCTGCCCTAAATAATTACCCACCCCTGCCCTAAAGCCTCACCCTGTTCCACACAGGGCCTATGAGAAGGTGGGCACTGATCTTTTTACATGGAACTCTAGGGTGTATTTAATACCCTTTGCAGCAGGGTATGGTGAAACAGCTAGTTCACCTATGGTCCTATCTAGTCCAGACAGACCAAGGGGGCATGCTTGGATCCAGCCCGTGGGCTGTATTTTGCCCACCCACGCTTTAGAGGTTCTGCCTGAAATTATTACTCTTTGTTACTGATTATTACTCTTTGTATCCAGAAATCTGTACACTGCAATGTACCAGCAGTCGCTCAGCGATAGCTTGCCTGAAGACAATGTTTGCAAGGCATGGAATATCAGATTAAGTATTTAGTGATAATGGGTCACAGTTCTCCAGTGCAGAGTTTAGGCAATTTGCCATGGACTGGGATTTGTGTCACACCACATCAAGTCCCAGTTACCCCCAATCATATGACCTTGCAGAGCGATCCCTTCAGATGGTAAAAAACCTAATGAAAAAGGCATTGGACAATGGAGTGGATTTATGTAAAGCGCTACTGGCTTATCGTAGCACACCTCTGGACAATGGCTGGTCTCCAGCACAGTTGTTAATGGACCGGTAGATACGGTCAAATCTGCCCGTTACTAACACCCTATTGGAAAGTCCTAACATGGTAGCCATAAGGAGAATGAAAGAAGATCAGAAGAAGAAACAGAAATACTACTTTGATACAAGATCTTTTGAGTTTTCACTACCAAAGCCAGGTGATAGTTTGTCTGGGGAATTACTTGTTGAGAACATAGGACCAGCAGGGTATGGTGAAACAGCTAGTTCACCTATGGTCCTATCTAGTCCAGACAGACCAAGGGGGCATGCTTTGACATAATCAATGAGACCTACTTGTGCTTCCACTTAGCTCTCAGACATTGGCAGGAGATAGACTTGGATTAGCCTCCAACTAATTCCTAGTTCCTCCTCCTCATCATCATCCTCAGAAGGTGAAGATACTAATGATGCAACAGAGAGCCCCCAAACCTTCAATGAGGAGCCGATACTCCGGAGATCCAGGAGACAGGTGAAATGGCCAGAAAGGCCCATAGAGGTCTGTGAATAAGTTAAAGGGACCTGAAGAATAGGAAAGTGAGTGGTAAAGACTCACTCCAGAGTGAAGTGCTGATAACCTCTCCTCTGTAGATTATGGGTTGTTTGGTGTGGTGGTGGTTTTGTCTAGCATTGTTGTTGTGTTGTTGTTGTGGAGTTTTTGTTTTTATATTGTGATGGTTTGTTTGTTTTTTTAAAGGGAAGATGTAGTGATAAGAATTAGAATTTGGAGACAGTCTCTTACAAGGGAACGTCTTATCAGATGAGGAATTTGAACATGATCCCTGAGGAGCAAGGGGAAATCAAGATGGAGGCAGCCATATGGTCTGTGCTATAGGAACCCCCTGTTGCGGTATCATTAAAGGCCTGTTCTCTTCCTCATTCATAGTTGTCCTTATTCACTTTGGGACCTAAATCATTACATTCCCCACATCCCCAGGGTGGGGAGGGATTGCCCCCAGGGTGCAAAGGGATTGCCCCTGCCTCCCCAGGGCAAGGAGATTGCTGTAGTGGTGGTCCTCCAGACCTGGATGCACATGGGACTTTAACTGTCTGCCTCTACAGCCCAGGGAATCTTGGCTTCTGTTCTGTAAAATGGTACACATTCAACACAGCTGGGGAGGGGGAAGAGTGCCTTATGGTGCTAATGTTTAGGATATTATTTTAAGAGATGAGAAGTGTGGACTTAGGCTCAAGTCTTCACTATCCTAGAGGAGGGCTTTATCTGAAAGGCAACTGAAAAAGGGAACACTAGCACCCCTGGCATAAGCTGTGTTTTAAAGAAGGGAGTGACTCTGATTTGGTTATTCACAGAAGTGACTTAGGTCCTTAATTCAAGAAGGCAGTTCAAGGCTGCAAATCCAAATGAATGTAGTTCATTAACCCTGTTATCATCTTTTCTTGTCAAATGGGGAAACTGAAGTTCAGAGAGGGTAGCCTCTAGGGTAGGCAGCCATGTAAGCTCCAAGAAGGGCAAGGCTGAAGATACATCCCTCACTTCAGTGTTTCCTGTAGTCTGCCACAGGCAGTTTTGTTACTTAAATTGCCAATTGCTCAAATCACGAGTGAGACTTTATAAAGGGGGATAAGGCAAGGTGCCGCGTTTATTGATCACATGAGTTAGACATAGAGGTTCGGGCACACCATTCACACACAAATCATCATACACATCATTACATAAAGGCCTACATATACACAAAACAACCATTTCATCTACACATACACCAGATATAGTTACCAGCAATAGTTGTTCAATATCAGCCCAGGGTGGCTAACCCAGGCTTACTGAGTAGATGATGATGAAGATAGCAGATTTGAAGATAACAGCTGGAGCAGGGTGAACAGATGCATCTGTGCTCTGATGAAATAGCAGTAGAGAAAGAGATGCACCCAACTTGGCATTTTCAAAGTGTTCTTTTATAGGGATTGGCATCCTTTGTTTCAGTGTTTTGGTGTTTTTCTATACCCAACTTTTGTTTTTGCAGTTGTTCTTCTTTTGTCTTCAGCTTATCTTAGCCTTGGAGTGTTCTTGCTGCCCATCTGTCAGGATGGGTGCATTCCTTCTCCTCATTATCTTCTTTGTGCCCTAGGCTTAAAAGGGATTCTTCAGCCATTCATTGATTAGTTTACTGACTGGTAACTTACATTTGGTGCCTTGTTGCTTACATAAACAGTTAAATCTTCTTCTCCCATCTCTATGCCATTCTCTCACCATTCACCCTTTTACACACACTCATAGAGTTTATGTAGAGTTCATTCACTTACGTCAAGCAGAAGGATACAAAATGGAGTTTTCAAGTTGCTTACAGGACAAGACTAACATGGTTATATTTTACTATTATTACACTCTATGTTAACATCAGCTACATTAGTTCAGTTCATGCTACAGCTCTCCATTTGGTGTTCTGGCATTACCTTGCTTCTTACTCAGCCATTTGGCTGTTTTGGATCCCAGGGTGAATGCCTCTCTCTCCAAGCCAGGATCCAAGAGTTATGCATCGCAACATTCTGTGCTAGAACAACTTATATCCCTTTGTATAATTTTTCCTAGCCTCCTTGGGCTTCAACTTCGCCATCTGTCAAATGAAGATGATGGTGCTGTTTGACTGACCTGGGGTTGTCAGGCTTAATGAACTAATGCTAAAATAGCACTGCTACTGTAGGATTCATTTCCCCAGTGTAACCCAGTGGAATTGCTTCTAATGCAAGCAAGGGGAGGCCTATGTCCTGTCAATAGCAGTTATCACTATTAGGAAGCAGTTGTATCTATCCTCACCATCTCCTTGTTCCATTTATTAATACAGCACTCTTGGGAAAGACTTGTTCATCTGGTAGATACAGGCTGGACAGCCTCTGAACCTGGTTGAGGGGAGGAAAGGAATGCCCCAAAGCACATGGGCAGAACCCCTGCTGACTTTGGCTTGGGTCACAAGTATTTTAAAGAAACCCACTTTAATTCTGGACAACTGAATATTAACAGGTGAGTGGGTGATTCAAGGAGGCTATTCCTCAGCCTGTCTGTTTCTGAAGAGCAACTAACAACATCACTAAACCCTCAGACAACATTTATCTTCAGCAGACTCACAGCACACCACAAAGGAGGACAGTGCCATTATACCCATTTTACAGAAGGGGAAATTGAGGCACAGAGAAACAAGCTGATTTGCCCAAGGCCATTCAGCAGGCCAATGACATGGTCAGAAACTGAACCCAGATTTCCTGAGCCTTTGTAGAGATCACCGTCTAAAGGGGAACATTGCCTAAGCTTGATTCTCAACCCTTCCTCATGCAGAACAGTGCGTACCCAGGGGGCTCACTGTTCTGTGGGCTGATCAGTATGAGTTCTACAATGCAGCATGTGGCAATGCATTTTTTTTTTTTTTACTACAGAGGCATAGCCAGAGAGAGTGCAGGACAAAGCTCAGCATCCACAAGCTACACCTTGCTTGGGAAAGTTATGTGCATCAGTCTTGCTGTACATGTCCTCACATATATCATGTAGTTTGGAAGTTGTCTGATTGCGTAATTAGCATATTTCTGGCTTTGGAGTCCACTGCACAAAATAGTGGACAACAGCTTTGTATCAGTCACAATGTAATGCTATTTTGCTGATACCCAGGATCATAATAAAGTAGGGCTGGAAGGGACCTCATGAGATCATCTAGTCCAACCCCTTGCTCAAGGCAGGATCATCCCTGAATAAACCATCCCAGCTTTCTCTCTGTCCAACCTGGCCTTGAAAATTTCCAGGAAATCGAAATTCCACAACTTCACTAGGTACTCTGTTCCAATGCCTGACCACTCTCATAGAAAGCTTTTTCTAATCACCATCCTAAATTTCTTCTGTTGAAACTTGAGGCCACTTCTCCTACTTCTCCTTCTTGAAGTGTGGGGCCCAAAACTGGACACAGTACTTCAGATGAGGCCTTACCAGTGTTGAATAGAGCAACTTCTGAAGTGCCAGAGGACATGTTGCCCTGAGCCTTTGCTGGGAAGGGCAGCATATACAATGAATAAATAAATAAATAATGACTACTACCAGAGTGGTATATGGTAAGCATTGTCCTTTGATGGGGCCATACCTATGGTCAAAGAGCAGTGTCAAATGGGCTCCCATAGGTGTGATAGCTGGGCAGACTGATGGAGCTAATATAGCACTGGCCTTCTCATCCACCCAGACACATATGACTTGGAAAACTTCTGCTACTACTGTTCAGTAAACAACCAAAACAAAGGTAATAAAAAACATAGGCTTTAAATGATAAATATTGTCCCGGCTGCTAGCACCACCACACAACTATAAGTCCTATAAGTGACAGTGAGTCTCCCCAGCTTCCAAACGGTCACAGCATGGAGTTCAAATGTCTCATTTTCAATTCCAAGTATCAGAAATTCAAGTCAGCCCAGGTAGCCCATATGTCAGGGGAGGTTAGACCTGGACTACTGAATTGCAGGGCCTCATACCACATGGGAATCAAGCCTGGATTCTGGTTCCCAAGGCACCACAGCTCAGGGAAGTCCAAGCCTTGTGAACAGGTCCAGACCTATCTCTAGCATTTTCTTTTAAAACTTTTTTTGTGTATGCTGCTTCCATGGCTGAAATGTTCCGTGTTTGTGTTGCCTAAATAAAGTGGCTTGCTGCTGTTTTATCATTTGTACCCCTCAAGCCATGATTCACTGACCTCACTGAATTTAGGGAAAGGCTAGATATCTGAATTCCACAGCTGGCCCCTATCTCACTGAACTGCTGAGCCAGTTCCAGGTCCCTAGTTTCACAGCCATGACAGTGTAATTATCAGGCAGGATGGGGTCAAGGGAGAACTGGGTCCTTTTTCAAAAGAATGTTTGCAGTTTTCTTCAACTGTAATAAGAAAAACAGATTCTAGTGTTTGTAGCATTTGATGTCACCTTCCCCAACTGCAACCTGCTAGGAAGAAGCTAAGATGAAATCAGTGGGAGTTTGGCCCAATAGGAAAGACAGAGCAAAAGCTAAGGAAGATGCTCAGGATGAGCATGGCTTTGACAGCAGTGTGGCAGCATTTGTCCCCTCTGGGCAGCAATTTGGCTGTGAGTAACAGACACAGAGGTGTGCAGAAAAGCAGAAGATTCAAGCAAAGGGCAAGAATCAGTGTAGTTCTTATATCTCTGCTTGCCGCTGCTCCACTCCAGATGAGGAAGGCACACACTGACTGTGAGAGCCATGCTGCTTCCCAAACTGGATCTTCTCTCACTGCCTTTGTACTTGCCTGACAATACAAGAATAAAAATAACCAGCCTGCATTTGCAGAGAGATAAAAGCGAAGTTTGCCTTTTGTGTCTCACTGGGCAATAGGGCAGCAGCACCAATGGAGTTGTGTGGACATGACACATGGGAATTTCTGACATATCTCTTCCCACTCTGACCTTGACAGACACAATAAAAAGGGGCTTCACTGCACACACACAGCCACTCAGTCCTAAAACCAAGGTTAGTAATAAAGAGCATGTTTGCTGTGTGCATGCCTATTCCAGATTACTAACCCACTTCACTGCCAGCAAAGTACAAGTTACCTAAGGAAAGGGACTGACATACTAACTCTAAAGTGGTGCAGGGGAGGGTGATTCTGGCCAGCATGATTGAGATGTAGAAATGGACAGAAAAAAATGCACATTTAATAAGATCTGTACAATCTGCAAAGTTACTAACTAGTAGCACTTGTTGAAGCATTAGATGCGGCATTGCTGTTCGGTTGCATGATATTGTTTTGTATAGACAAAATGAAGTAATATCATAATAATATCACTTGTCTGAACAGCCATTGCTGCACCTACCTAGAAGACACCAGTGATTTTTTGTGAGTTTACACTTCAGCTCTTATTGTGACTGTTTTCCAATGCTAACTCTGGAGCAGGAGAATCTTATCTTCTCATGGGATTTACAAAAGTGACATATATGTTGACAGTACTAAGAACTAGGAACTGTTTTAGCAGCATTTATCGTGAAAATGGGGTTTAATGTGGACTCTTTTGCTGGTGAAAGAAAATATAAATGTGCAAAAGACAGACATCAATAGCATCAGAACTAAATTCCACTTTAAATCTCAATACAGTCAAGATATGCATTGCAGCTAGTAATTACACTAGAAAACCTGAATTTGTAGTTCATTGTCAATATATTTATTTATAGCCTCAAGTTAATGGCATGTTGAAAACTGTCTCATCTCTAGGCAGCCAGGAAGCAGGTATTTTCTCTCTTAATTGATCCCTTGTTTCTGTTTCCCTCTGTTTCAGTGCTCTGGAGGCTTTGGTTCAACTCTTTTTGCTGCTGCCAAACTTTTTTCTTTCTACCAGGCAAGATGTCTATGTTAGATATGACCGAGTTTGGGGAGGCTGCTGAATACCTCCGGAAAAGCTACACAGAGCAACTGAAGCTTCAAACCATCCCATTTGATGGTAAGATCAGCACCAGTTTGGAGCATGACAAAAGCTGGTAATGAGGCAGCTCACAGCCAGGTCTTCCTTTGTAAAGTGTTCCCATCTTCCTTCCCTTCCCTCGTAGGGTTTTATAGCATCATTTGGTCTCCATTTTCCCCAAGATAACAGGAACAGGAGAATCATTGTACCTGCATCTCTGTTCTTCTGCTCACTTGTAAGAAGTTAGAGGACCAGAAGAACTCAGCACTAGGGAGAGGCAACAGCTGCTTTTGGTGCTTTCTTTGGTTTGTGATGTGGCTGCTCATCAGCACCCAGATAGTATGCAGAAGTCCTGAGTGACGTAGCAACAATAAAGGGTCTCTATGGGCAATACTGGCTAAGTGAAACTTTCTATAGTTCCATTTCACTTTGTAGATTGACAGAAATCACTGTAGAGACTTTCTTGTCATTCTCTTATCATACTGGAGCCAGATATTCTATTACCAGTATCAGAGAGCTAAAGTGTCTAGGCATAAACCTGTTTTTGTTCACTTGGTTCTTCTATAGATACTATAGGACTAAGGGAGGGAAATGCAAAGAACAAGAATTGTGCTTTCTATAATTCACATTTTTCCAGAAGCATGCATATGCATCAAAGAGCTGACTTAAATTAATATTAAAAATAATCAGGACAAATTAAGCAGATCAGGAATGAAAATGACTAGGAAGTCTCAGATGAAATTATAAAAAGCACAGGAAGGAAAACAAAGTTGTCCCTCAAAATTACCAGAACGTGTTCTTGGTTTCTGAAAGCTATTGATAATTGCAGAGGGTTTCATTAGTTTCCTTTCCTTTCCTTTCCTACCTTAAGGAAAGAAGCGAGCGTGGATACCAGATGAGAAGGAAGCCTACCTTGAGATTGAAATCAAAGAATCCTCTGGTGGCAAAGTCATCGTGGAAACCAAAGATAAGCAAGTAAGCAAAGCAGTTTTAATTTTTCAAGTGGATGGCTGGAGGAGTGGGGGAAAAAGGAAAGGAAAGGAATATGTGTGTGAGGGGATGTATGTCTGAACAGATTGTATCTGACACTAGACAAGTTCTAATTCACAGCATTCAAATGATCAACATTCAATCCTTCAGCTTAGTACTGAACATGCCTTTTGTTACACAGAAGTGTATTATATGACAAAGGACAAATACTTTCCAAACATGCCAGTGTTTTAATATACTGCCATCAAATGCTCCATTTAAAAAAATCCACCATAAAAGACAGATTGCAAGAATGAGAGTAGGACTTCCCTGAGCCAAGACATCAGCTGGTATCCTAACAGCTGTAACAATAGTCAACAGGAGAAGACTAGTCATTCTTTGAAAACAGCCTGTTGCGACATAGAACTGCATTATTCAACAAATCTTGCAAGAGAAAATCATTTGCAGCTGGAGATAAGGGCCCAAATTTTACTTTGCTTATTCTGAAGCTCCATCAGCATAGCAGAGAAGAGCATTTTTCCTATTTTATGTATAGGTATTGCTACACCAGTCACTGCCATAGTATCTTCAAGCTACAGTTTTGGTAGATTGGTTTTGGTACATATGATTAAAGATCTGTTCTTTTCCTATAAAGCAATTGTTATGCACACAAGGCCTAGTTCTGAACTTTGTTGCACCCCTATCAGTCCACCAGGCCTCACCTCATTTACCCCAATGCCAATGGGAAATCAATGGTGTTACACCAGTATAGGGTTGCTCTCAGATGAGATTTATGGACATAGGTGAAGTTACTCCCAATTGAATGGTGCCAGGGGTCAGAATCTGCTTCTGTGAATTTATATTGTCAAAATAATATGCAGTAAAAATAATAATGTATAAGCTGGAGCTGAATTCTATTTCATGACACCAGTTATATAAGATAGCAGAGGATTTCTTTACTTGCATTTTTAATGTGATGATCACTACACCAAGCAGTAACTTGTATCTCTCTAAAGCTGGAGCTGATTGAAAATAGATTTTATGTCCCATGGAAGTTTGAAGTATTTGAAAATAGTTCCTACAGAACTGGGACAAAAAACCACATTTTTTTCCACAAAACAAAATTCCAACAAAATGTTTTCTTTCAAGAATTATGGAAATTTCACTTTAATTCCTGGAATTTTTATGTAAAATAAACTACATTTTGAAACAAAAACACTGATGCTTGGTGTTTTGAAAATACCAATGTGGAACTATAGGACCTTTTTTGTTTGTTTGTTTGTTTGTTTGTTTTTTGTTTGTATAAAATATTTTGGTTATGTCAGCTAGATTCTTTCAGTGTAGGTTTCCCAAACAGCTTTGTCTAAATCATATCTATACTCTGATTCCCAGTGCCTCATTTTAGCCAAAAACAGATCTCCCTGGTACATTTACTATTAGCTAATAAAAATCTCTCTAAAAGCTTTGCCTCAACTCTTATTAACAGGGACATTTGCTGAATTCAGCCTCTTGCAGTCAGGCACAGATGTGTAATGTGAGAGTTTTCCAGTGCTTGGACTGAGAGGATTAAATACATCCAGTTACAAGTGATGAACTATACACTTCAGCTGTCTGTCTAAATAAACCTCCATGATTAAAAGATTGTACCATATTAGGTTGTTCAATCGGGGGTTGGGTTAGATGATCTCTTGGAGTCCCTTCTGACCCTAATTTTCTATGATTCCATATTATTTTAGGCTATGTATATCAGAATAGGCCCGCAAGCATATCACCTAAATGAAAGAGTAAGCAGATAGTAGCAGGAGCACTCAATTGTCACCAGTGATGGGAAAGGCCTGGTAGAGCTGCCAGACTGTATCCAGATGAAATGCACTGCTCTTCCCCATTGTAAGCTGATACCATGGCTAAACCTTCCTAGAAAAGCCAGACAAGTCCCTATCACTGTGGAGATGAAGGTGGGAGAGTTTGGTAGGAGGTGGTGGGATCTGTCTAGATGCTTCTCACTGAGCTGTTATGCCTGACAACTGTAAGAAGGTCTGGCAGAACGGGGACATCAAAGGGAGTGGGGCTTCCACCTGGGATGGGGACAGTTAGGACCACTTCTTATGGATCCACAGGCATTAACACTCTTAGAAGATTCTCTGGCTCCCCTGAAGGTGTGGAATGTTTTGGAGGGAGTGGCCTTTGGGGGAGCCATTGATAAGGAGCTTTGTGGGATGGAGAAGGAATGTGGCCCCTCATGGAGGGAGGTAGCTGTGACTGACAAGAGGCTGACCCTGGGGGATTTTCACAGGAATTTGGGTGGTAGTTGGACCATAGGGTAAAGTTTTTATCAGTTGTGTTTTATCATACTCTGTCTAAGCATATGCTCACTTCTCTTTTTTTTTTTTTTTACACAATTTGATCTTCCTTGTAATAAGCCCTTTTCTGTTTCTGTTATTTTACCAAAGTGCCTGTGGTAAACTGTGATTTCTAGGCAAATTAATAACCTAGGCATACCCATTTGGAATACTGGGGAACCAAGAAGCTTACACAAACCCAGGGTGTATCTCTGGGAGCACCCCACCACCCCAGGGTTTTGTCTGGGATAGTGGCATGGTTGAAGAGCTGGCAGTGACTGATAAGGGATGGATACCAAGGGGGTATAAAATGCTAATTATTGCTTCAGTCATCCTCTTTCCTCAGTACCCAGCCTCCATCTTCCACTTCAACACCCATTGATCTTTCATAGCAGAAACAGTGCATGATGCATCTCATGGTCCTCCCCAACATTTGCTCTGTTGAAAAGAAATGGCTGTGGCTTTTCAGGGCCATGGCAGGTTAAGTGAGGGAGGGGGTCATGGCATCTCTGAGTACTTGGTGGGGAGCCCTGATCTGAAAAGCATCTCTGCAAAATGCTAGAATAGGGATAAACCTCCAGGGGCTCTGAGTGCTTGTGTGTCATGTTGGGGAGAGCATAAGAACAATGATTGTGGATGGAATTTGGACTTAGAATTTGAACAATATCTGGCTAAGCCACGCCCTTTCCTTCTTGCCCATCATCATCATCATCTCCCCCCCACCAAGAAAGACAAAATTCTACCCTCAGTGATGACATTAGCGCTTCCTATGGGCCTGACAGGTGTCACAGATTAGGGTTTAGCAAGCAACTCAACAGATGCTGGATCTAAAGGAATGGCTGCCTGGGTCCCTTTCTTGGAGTGATGCTGGCTCAGCAGGCTCAGGGGAGCCGAAAGCAACAACAGCTCATTTATGGCATTTAAGCTGAGAGCTGCACCTCTTCCAGAAGGAGCGTGTGTGGAGAAAGATGGAGCCACAGTTTCAGAATAAATTTCCTGAGCAGTGCTGCAATATTACACAGGACTGGAGGCAGAAGATAGGTGGGAAAGAGAGGCTTTGCCACTGACAGACCCAATGCTGAGGAGAGGCCTGGGGAACTGCAGCTCAATCTATGCTCTCCCTTAGACACTGAAAGTATTTCCCTCATGGGCTGTGGTTCTGAAACCAAGGTCTGATGGTCAGTGCTCCACAGCTGATCCATGGACTGCACTGCATCTCATGTGCTGTAATAATGTTTTCAATTTAAAATTTGACAGTGCATGGTGGATTGTGAGAAATCTTAAATGTTGACAGTGTTCTTTTGGTCCAGAAGTTTGGGGACTACTGCTCTAGAGTAAAAAAAAAATTGACCATCTGAGAGTCACAAGAATGCAAAGACCTGGCTAAGACTGGGCCAAATGATTCAGCTGCCATTTACACTGGAATAAATCAAAGTACTTCCATAAACAGGATTATTTTGACATAAATGAGATTAGAATCAAGTACTTTGTGCAAAAGAACAGGGGCTAAGAGAAGATAGATGGGAATGAGCAGCAAGATGCCATAGCAGTGCTTATGATGACTGAGAGACCTAGTCCAGGGTTGAAGGAACAAGCCACTTTGCAGTGTATGTGAAATGCCTCTTCTTGAACCTCTCTCACTCTGCCTTGTTTCCTCCCTCCAGACTCGTGTTGTCAAGGAGGATGACATGCAGCAGATGAATCCTCCCAAGTTTGATATGATAGAAGACATGGCTATGCTGACTCACCTAAACGAGGCCTCTGTGCTGTACAACTTAAAGCGCCGCTATTCCCACTGGATGATCTATGTGAGTCAGCCTGGCTTCCTACCCAGGGGCAGAGATAGGGATAAGCTTTGTACCAGCATAGTGAAGAGTTCCAAAGTCTGGTTTAAATATCAAAAGTCTGAAACAATACATTTCTCTTGTCAATATGGGCAGCCCTTATTATCCCAGCTACCCAGCCATGCTAGGTAGGGGCGAGCTTCAAGGACACTAAACCCATTGCTTAGGAACTTTTTCCGTTCAGTGTTCCTTACAACAACAGGAACAGTGTTCCTGTTCCTTATAACAACATGTGAGTTAGATTCCCCCAGACATTTGTACTTTGTAAGTGGCAGATTTATCATGGAGTCATTAGATTCACTTGGAAAACATGATCAAGAGAAATAGGACTCGAGGCCAGTCTTGAGATGCTAGGAAAAGAGACCCACTTACCTCAGAGTCTGTAAAACTAAACAGAATGCCAGGACATTTTCAAAAAGGCTGAAAGGACTTCTAGATACCCTAAAGTCAACCTCCCGGAACACCATTAGTAAGGCTACCAGCCTCAGGGAGGTGTCATAGTTGAAAAAGGCATTCTAGAAGAGCTGTTATTGTTAAGGTCAGCTATCCAGGTAGAGGGGAGGTTAGTGATTGGAAAATCAGCTGCCCAGGGGATAGCAGTAGAATATCACCATCCAGGTAAGTGGGCTGGTATCATAGGCACATTCGTGCTATTAAGGCCACTTGCATCCCTGGTATCTGAAAGACCACCAGTGAAGCCTGGGGTAGGCAGGTCTCCTTGTTTCCAGTGTGCAAGTGAGTGAAATGCAGAGTGAAATTTCTGAGTGAAATGCAGGGACTTTGCACAGTCTTTCTTCTATATGGAGGCAGGTGTGTTATCCTTCATTCACACACCTTCCTTCTGTCCTCAGACCTATTCAGGATTATTCTGCGTCACTATAAACCCATATAAGTGGCTTCCAGTCTACACTGCCCCTGTGGTAGCAGTCTACAAGGGAAAGCGGAGGTCTGAGGTCCCACCCCACATCTACTCCATTGCAGACAATGCCTACAATGACATGTTGCGCAGTAAGTCTGTCAGCTTTCCTCACATCCCTGCCTTCTCTCCACTGAGACAGGTGCCCATCTTTGCACAGTGAGGAAGGGAAGCCTGGTGATACACTAAAATCCATTCACAAAAAAAATCTAAGACATAACAGATATGGGTAGGGTTGCCAACTCTGAATCTGTAACAAGAGGTTTCATCACATGACGTAATGACATTAATTACAGTGCACAGATTTTATGTAAGGAAGGCAAATGCACATTACTGTTACATTTCAAAAACCATTACCTGGATTGCTGTATAAATCAGATTCAACATTTAATATTTAATTTAATCAATGCCCTATCATTTATCTCCTGCGTGACTCTCAGCAGTCTCCTGGAGATTTATGTCTAATTCCTGGAGACTCTGGGGCAATCTTGGAAGGTTGGCAACTCTAGATACTGGGGTAGACCCAAGCCCAGAACAAAGGCAGCCACCTGGATCTGGATCAGAACCTTGTGGTTTTGGACCAGTACTAGGCAGGCAACTTGTCAATCTTTCTGGATCATGGTGTACGTATGAAACATCACCAGGACCTTTGATGCGTATGCCTAGACAAGAATATGGAGGATTGGAGGCTGCCCAGACCTTGCTTCCCCCATTTAGACCATTGAGACAGCATCCAAAGGCCAAACTGGGTCTGGACAGTTGGTGCCTTGCTGCTGTAATTATGTGTGCATCCAGTCATCGAACCAGGTCTCCCATATGGCAGACAAGGATTTTATCACTGAACCATAACAGTGGGTTGGACCAACACAAATGGCATTTATTAAAAATAATAAAAAATACATAGCACATTTCATCCAGAATAAGCAGAGCCTGAGTGGGCTTTAGAAACTGTCTCTCCATATATAACTGTACTTCATCCTGATGTCTGGCTGCTTCCCAGCTACGTCTTGAACCAGGTTTCCAGTGACACTGCAGAACAGCCTTTTAATAGGGGAAGTAACCAGTAAACTATGTAACTGAAACCCTAAGCAGGAGAGGACAAAAGGGATTTCAGTGGCACTAGCTTGTTTTTCTAGGCAGTCTGTGGAGGGAGCACACCGAACTGGGTCTAAGCTCTTGCCATCAGTACCCAATCTAAAGAAAGAGCCACAGGCTCATCAGATAAAAAAAGAACCCCCTTAGAAATGTAAAGACAATAGAATCGATCCCAGCATGGCTGCCACTCCCACACAGCTTCTACATGCAGTCTGGAAGCACAGGAACTACACTGGGGTTCTTTCTGATTGGGAAAGCTTCACAGCACTAAGCCAGATGCACAGGGTCCAGCCAGGGAATTTCTGTGAATGAAGGGAAGATGCCTCGACATGTGTGTGTGATAGGCCGTGGGGAATTTTCAGGGGTCTTTCTTGTTACATCCATCCTAGCACATTCCAGTCTAACATCTACTCCATCTCTTCCAGATCGTGAGAACCAGTCAATGCTCATCACGTAAGTAACCCATGCTGCTTTCTCTGCCTTCACAGCCAGTGTCTTTAGCTTAAATGCCTGAGGCCCAATTCTCCTCCCCAGCCCCTCCCCCCCCCCCAAAAAATGAGTTGTACAAGTTGTTATTAGGGTTACTAACAGCCCTTTATGCTCCCATATCTCGTTCCAACCTCCAAGGGAGGCCAGGATTTATCCAGGGAAAAGCATCCTCCCCCACAAAAAAGTGACACCTCATCCCATGAGTCCTAAATTGCATTGGGTGCTTTCCAGCTGTCAAAGCCACCCAGTTCCTCATAAGGCCCCTGTCAGACCCAACCACATGCTAGCACCCCAGAATACATCTCTTTCATGCACCCATCACAGCTGCCAGAAGCTGCCCAGATGGAGATTGCTCATCCAATTCTTGTTCAACCTTACCAGTAGACTCTACCCTGCCACCAGGAAGCAAAGTATTTCCACAACATAGATGCTGGGGGCTAAGCTGCAGCTGGGAAAGTAAAGGCATTGTCCTCTGGGACTAACACACATGTTCCTTAATGTTTCTGTCTGGAAATGTAAGGATATGGGCAAGGCCAGGGTGGACAATGTGGAAGGCAAAAGCTGAGGCGAGTGGATGATGAGGCAGGAGGCCAAGATCAGGTGCATGATTGGGGAGGAGGCAGGCCAGGTTAATTTTAAGTGACACATAGATAAGGGCTATATAAAGTGCTCTGAAGGACCGTACCCTGCTGCCAGGAGCCACTGACATTCTTAGCCTCAGCCATAGCCTAATTAGGTAATGAAAGGGCTAAGACAGAGATGCTTGGCTCTTGTCCTGTAGAGGCTCCATTCCCTCTCCGGTCTCCCATAGCCCTGCTCTTTGTGATCTGGGATTACAATAGGAGAGCAGCTAACTATAGGAATGAAATCACTGCAAGACCTTCCAGAGAGCCAGTGCCAGAGGACTGTGCAAAGGGCAGCGTGAATAGCCTATGTGTTACAGATATTCAGTCCCTGGCACTCACCTGGCCTCTAGGGGCCCCATAATCCTGAGTCATTGTACTAAATGGAATGAGCTTACTCTGGATAGAAGCCCCTCTCCCCACTCCAATGCACTATGCATGTAGGTGAAAATGTCTGAGAATGTGCAGGAGGAGAATGGTTCCTCAGTGACCCCCAGAACTGCTGGGTCCACAGACATGCACTTCATGACAAAAATCGACAGAGGCCAGGAACAGTCTGCATTGGCTCTGGGGAAGGGCAGTCCTTCTGCACCAGGACCCAGGAAGCAATTGCCTTTGTGTGCATGGAGGGTTTGCCCAGGTATCCCAGCCCTTTGATAGCTGCCCCCAGTGGAGCTGCCCCAGTGACAACTCTTAATGTAGAATGGCAGAGTCCAGGTACATATCAGATCAAGTTACTTCATTGCAAATTCCAGCAGTTCTGCTTTCCTGTATTGCTGTTGATGGTGCTGTTGCCTTGGCTAGGAACCCCTTTGCAGACAAAGCCACTGACTCCTTTTCGGTCCACCATAAAATCAGCAGAGACCAAGGGTTGTGACAGTGCCCTGAAGTTTTGTTTTTCTTATGCGACACTGCTAGCGGGTATCTGGGCCATTCTCTTGTTTTCTCTTGTAAAGTCTCTGTGTAAAGTGTTGCTTGTTTCTGCCTCATTTTCTTGATCTGTGTATTTCTGTTACCCTAAGCGGAGAATCTGGTGCTGGTAAGACTGTAAACACCAAGAGGGTTATTCAGTACTTTGCCATTGTCGCAGCCTTGGGCGACACACCAGGCAAGAAAACAGTAAGGCCCTTGTTTGACAGAAACTTCTTCTGTTTCTTTTTTCTTTCTTCTTCTTTTGTTTTTTCTTTCTTTTACCTTTTTAATTTTTCTTTTATCCTTTTGGGATTTGGAGGCATGCGTGGATCAGGATCTGCCAGGACTTTGCTTTTCCTTTTCCTTTTGAACAAGCAAGGTTTGAAACAACTGCTCATAGAGAAATGGAATTTTAAGTGGCAGCACCAAATGGCTCAGGTGCACAGAGGTAGTTGGAGGTGCCTGCCAACTCCACCCCAACAGATTTTCTTTTTCAGAAGTGAAAAGGGAACTGACCTCATGGCCATTTCCATTCCTGCCTCTTTTAAGCCTTTCTGCTTTTCTTTTTTCTTCTTCCTTTTTTTGCTCTTTTGTTAATTTTGATACTTTTCCATCTTGCGTTTTTTTTTTCCTGCTCTTGTTTTGATTCTTTCTTGTATTTCTTTGGTGTTGACTATTTTTGAGCTACCCTTACTGTTCCTTATTTCTTGTGGATGCTTGAAGCTCCAGCCTGCTTTTCCTTCACAGAAGCAAACTGGTTGCTTTTGGTATTAGCCAAGCAAGTTTTCAGCATTGTTTTCCTTTCCTCTTCTCTGGATTTGGATTTAACTGTTCTAGCTTTTTGTTGCTTTTCTTCTTTTTCTTGACCTAATCTCTTTAACATCTTTTTGTTGTATTTTTTTTTTATTTTAATCCTTCAACCTTTTGGACATTTTTAGTAACTAAATTTTAACATCCTGCTTTTCTGATGATGCTTTCATGTGATTCTGACCTGTCTTATCTTGAATTCTAAAGGCAGTTGTCTTTTCTTTCTCTAGCAAGCTCCTGCCACTAAAACTGGGGTAAGTTTACAAGAAACAGGGTCCCTGTCCTCAAGTCTGAGAACCAAATTCTAAAGCAGCACCTTAATTCCTACCTATGTTAGAGAGTTGTTTGACTTGGTTCTGATATCACTTATGACAGGGCAAGTCAGGAATAACCCTATTGCATTAGGGAAGTGTCTTCATTATAAAACTGGTGAGACCAAAATTACCGGTAAATCCCTCTGCACACTACTGAGTTTTGTTTTTGTGAAATATCTAGATGTTTTATACCAAGAAAATGATGTTATAGGAGCTGAGATGATCCTAGAACTGGTAAATCCATTGTATTGATAAGTAATTGTTTCTGTATATAGTGTAGGGGATGGAGTTCGGAGAGGCAGTAGAGGTGCTGAATTAACAGATCAATTTACAATCACAGCAAATCACATAAAGGACCTAAAGTGTCATCTTTGTACAGGATCCCATTACTGCTCCAAGGACACAGATCCATACTAAACCAATATACTGTGCTTTGGCAATCCTCCCTCCACAGCACAGTACTATGTAGTAAAACACTCTGGCATTAGATAAAAAGCCATGCAATGAAAGGGTTGTGATTCCCTGAAGTGTTTCTGGAAGTGGTGTCAGTAAGGCAGGGTGAATTTTTCTGGGGAAAAAGTGCAAGCAACCCCAAACCTGAGACAAAACCAGCTTCTCTTCTTCTCTGCCTCATCCAGGCTTCTCTCCCTCATATAATTTCAGTGGGGTATAAGATGCAGAGTATCTGCAAGCCCAGGGACATGGCTAGTAAGTGGTGAATGTGGCTGTAAAATGCCCAGCATGTTGTGTGAAGGGAGTGTATTAGGAAGGGATCAGAAGCTGAATTTTGGGCAAGTCTATGAAGTATAGTGAGTAAATTATATACATTTTATGCCTAGAATAGCAGGGGGCAAGGGAGCTATGCAGCAGTGTGTATGAAAGGCAGAAGCTGGGGGCACTGTGACAGGATTTGGGATGAAAAGGAGGCCAGAATCCATGGGTATAGTTACAGTCGTTTGATGTACTTTGTGTTTCCCAACTTCCTGTCCTTTAAGGTTTGTAAGTGTAAGTTCCACAGTCTAGTTTCCTCTTTCATAGAGCAGTCTATTAAGACTTATTTCACTGTTAAGTTATTGATATATATTTAAAATTTTGATTCTACTTTATAATTAGCAAATCATTTGCCTGCAATTCTTCTTTGTTTACTGTACATTATTGTTGGCTTGGAGGGCTGGGACTGCTAGGTATCATTGAAAAAAATCACAATTATCTCCTTCCTCCTTTGCCCCTTCCACCAACTGTCATGATCTTTTTGAAGCTACATTCACCAGGTGCAAAACCAGGTTCTTTTAGTAGCATGACTCCCACTACTCAGGTGTTGGAGGGAGAGGACAGCTATAACTAAAAGCTTGCTAGAGATTGCAATCTTTAGGAGTATCAGTGGCAGACTTCCCCTTCCTGTCATCCGTTTCCACTGTGTAGCTCCCTTTCTAGCCAACAGGACTAGGGAATTTCACATACAGATAAGGGGTAAGGGGTGGAGAATGCCACAGAATTCATGGCCTTCAGTTCTCATTGTTCTCTACATTAAGTACTAACAAGACATCCTAAGAAGGCAGGCAGGCTCTAGCCTGTCCCAGGCTGCAGGGTAACATGACCTTACAAGTATCTCATGAGAGCAGCATAGAGTGAAGGTAAGCAGGTAATCAACCTTGCATCATGTCCGTCTGTAGCATTAGGGATGGATCCTTCCCGCTATGTGCAGCAACAAACTTCCTCTGGTTGTATTTCTAGGGAACCCTTGAAGATCAAGTCATTGAGGCTAATCCAGCTATGGAAGCCTTTGGCAATGCCAAAACCTTGAGAAATGACAACTCTTCACGCTTTGTAAGTATTTTGCAATATATATTGGATAATATATGGTAATTATATATACAATAAATCTGTAGCTGCATATACATGAACCTACCTGCATCTACCATGTGTTTTGTGGAGCTACTTCATATAGGCAGAACAAATCATTTCCATGATTAGTAACTCTCACTGTTTGTATGGTTTGACTATAGGGCATGAGACCCTCTGCTGGTGTAAATCTCTGATTTCAGTCCATTGAAGTAATGCACTGACTTAAATTGATACTAGCTAAATCTCTGGCTCTAAAACAGGAGGCTTGCAAGGAGTGGGATGCCAGACCCAATTCAGATTGCATCAGGCCCTGGAGGGCAACTGGCAATGTTAGGAAAGATCCAGCATGAAGGGAAAACAGGAAGAACTGAGGTTGCTTATCATAACAGCCTGAAATGCCCCAATACACTGATCAAATGTACGCCCTTAGCAGTGCAGCTGTCCCTTCATCAAGCCCAGTCTCTGGCTCTTCTGTAGCTCACAGGGCTTGTTCAGCCACTGGGGCCCTTATATATCCATAACCGTGCACTGGAGATGGCAGCTCTAGCAGCGAATTTCCAGTCCTCTCTGGATTCCCAATGCCTGGGAGCATTGTGGGTGGTTCTGACCTTTAGGGAGACAATCTGCTAGAGCTGTGCAAAGCTTCAGGTGGTGATTTGATTTGGAGGAGATTCGGTGGCCGAATCTCCGAATCGAATCCAGGGACCAATTTATAGGTCCAAATCAATTCAAAGCTCTCCAAATCTTTGGCAAAGATTCAGAGAGCTTTGATGATTCAGGCTGTCCCTGGTGGCTGCAGCAGTGAGTTACAGCCACTCTGAGCTGGTCTCCCCCAGCAACCCTCATGGCTGCCCCCCCGCCCCAGCTCCGTACTTTAAAAAAAGCCCCAGTGCTCACCAGGTGCTGCTGGGTGTGGGGCAATCCCTGCTGCACCCCACTGCCCCATGCTGCATGGGGGGCTCTGCATCAGCCCCCTCGGCCCCCCAGTCCCCCCACCACGGCTGCCCTGCCTGCCGGGGCTGTGGCCATTTAAGAAAACAAAAAAGCCGAGAAAAACTCCAGGACTCACCGCTCCTGGTTCCCCAAAGCTCCTCAGGGCTTTGGGGGCTCCTACAGAGCCCTCACATGGCACAGGGCAGAAGGGATCGCTCCCTGCCAGCAGGAGCCATGAGTCCTGGGGTTTCTTCAGGTTTTTTTTTTCTTAAAGGGCTGGAGCTGACCCATGCAGGGCACCCATGAGGGAGCAGGGGTGGTGGTTCAGGGGCTCATGCAGAGCCCCCCCATGCATCTTAGGGTAGTGGGGGGCAGTGGGGATCACCCCCACCCTGCAGCACCTGCTGAGCCGGGGCTTTTTTTTCCCCAAGTGCCAGGAGCTGGGGTGGGAGGGGCAGCCATTGCCCGGCTGGGAGAGGGGTAGGGGATGGGCCTGGCCTGGCTGACTTGGAGATGTGGCCAAATCGAATCAGGACAGTGATTCGAATCACTGAATCGAACCACTGTCCCCCAAATCCGAATCTGAAGTGAATACTAGCCGCTTTGCACAGGCCTACAATCAGCTGTTGCAAGCCCCATAATTCCACAGCTCATTAGTGCTGTGGGTAGAGCATCACAGACTTCTACAAAAACACCAAGTGCTGCATTCTGCAAGAGAGCAAAATACAGGGAACCAAATCTAAGGCAAGGATTACTTCACTGCAAATCAGATTCCTACGTTTCTAGACTTTAAGGCCAGAAGGAGCCATGAGTCCCTCTCATCCAACATTCTGAGCACTGCAGGCCGCACAATCTGCACTGAACCTAATGAAATATGCTGTATTAGCAGAAAGCAGAGAGGCAGTTAGCACCCTCCAGCCACCTCCTATTTCTGAGTGGCCACCTCAAAGGACAGGGGTTTATGATTGTACCTGCCTTTGTTCATTTACCCAGACCCAGAGCTTACATCCCTCCCTCTGAATGTTTTCTAGGGCAAGTTCATCCGAATCCATTTTGGCCCCTCTGGGAAGCTGGCCTCTGCTGATATTGACATATGTGAGTAAATAACTAGCAGCAAAAGACACAGTTTGGCTGCAAATTTGTTTCTCTGTTTTAGCATTAGTACTGGATTTGTTTCAGAGAAACCCTAACCTCTTCTGCCCTGTCTGTTTCTAGACTTGCTGGAAAAATCAAGAGTGATTTTCCAGCAACCTGGAGAGAGAAGCTACCACATCTACTACCAGATCCTATCTGGGAAGAAACCAGAGCTCCAAGGTAAGGAAGTTCAGGGGAAGAGGAAGAAGAATCAGAGCATCAATCCATATAGCAGGAAATACAGGAAACTAAACGGAAGCTCGTTTAGTCTGATTTTCAGAGGCAATGAGAAATCCCAGCTCCCAGTGCGGCTACATCCTCCTGTAATGGTTCAATGCTGCCACCTGACATATGAGTTGAGAAGAGGGGAGACTGACATGAGCTCTTCAAGTGAATGTCTTGGGGACAGATAAATAAATACTTAGGGGTTGTCTGCACTGTTAGACTAGAGCTCATACAAACATCCTGGCACTGAGTTAAATTAGTACAACAGCAACATGGAGCTCAGTGGGGCCTGGCCACCTATAGATTTCATTAGCTGTGAGGAGCTGTGGAGATTTGCAGTCCACTCTGAGCTCAGGGCTGACACAGGTTGCTGGCAGTACCCGAGTAGCTGGTTTAAACCAGCCTGGGTTTGACTACCTGAGCTGTAGTTACAGCAGAGATAGCAGTGTAGACAGATCCTCTGGAGTCTCCCAGATGATCTCATCTGACCCTGCCATACTCTCACTTGAAATACACTGAGAAGTTCTGCATTCCAGGTGCCACTTAACAGGAAGTGGCAGGGGAAACATTTGCACACTGGAGCAAGATGCTTGATATGCCCCTCAGGAGTGATAAATCTCTTGGCTACTGCCTATTGAGCCTGCTGCTGGATCACAAACAATACCTTATTAGGCAGGTCTGGAGAGCTGTGCAGAGCAGTAATCTTATCTGATGGTCACATGGTCATGGATGGCCACGTCTAAATCAGGCTTCAGCTGGGCAGTGTTCCCAAGACAGCAAAGGAGAGAGGCAGCTCTAGCAGAAATGTGCTTTTCCCAGAGGCAGCCAGGGCTTACAGGGACTGACCAACAAGCTAATCCCATGAAAAACAGCTACAGCTGAGGTAGCAGACAAGACCCATCTGGAATCACACCCAGCTATGCTTCTTTCTATCCTGGCTATCAATTCTTTCAAAAATCAGTGGGGTTTCAAAGCATCCCTGTTCTGCAGCAGGATGAACCTGAGATCTTGGGAAATTTCTTGTGTAAAAAGCAAAGTCACCAGGGCCCTAAAATAGCCACGGTGTCAGTGGACAGCACACTCACCTGCAATGAGGTGCAGCTCAAGCTCCTGATTAGGATCAGGCAGACCAGGGGCTAAGCTCTGGGGCATCACACTGGAGGGACCAGAAATGTCCCAGATGTGGGAACCTTCCCAACAAAAGTTCCATTAACATTGCCAGTTCCTACAGTAAGATTTGCTTTTGACAAACCAGCATTTTCTGATGAAACCCCTTTGGTTGGGAAATTCCTTGCCCAGCTGCCATCCTGACCAATTAAGCAAAGAGGCTTGAGCTCTCCAGCTTTTCACTTCAGCCACACAGGCTTGCAGCCCTCCTGCCACTGCCAGGGCACAGAGTCAGTAACCCATTTCCTTGTAGTGGGATAAGGTGATACATACAGTGCTTCAGGGCCAGCCTAGGTGTACAGTAATGTGATGTGCGGAGCAAAAGATTCACAAGGCAAGTAGGAATAAGACCAGGACAGGAGGAGTGGCTGGGCACTAGGGCTGTGTGAAATGCCTGTGTTTCATTTCAGTTTTGGAGGAACAGTGTTTCGTTTTGGTGTTTCATAGAGCTGTCCAAAACGGCTGCTGCTAGGAGTGCTATCACGGGAAAGTGGATCCCCCTCCTCCATGTCCCCCTGCCTGTGCCCTTCTGCCTCCCAGACTCTGTTCACCAGCACCTCTGTCCAGTGATCCAGGGTTTTGCTGGCGCACATGCTCCCCTTCACCCTCGGGTCGCACACAGTTGCCAGCACATGGACCGGATTGGACCACAACGGATCCAGCCATTTCTTCATTGCCCTCCCTCGGCCACTTCACCAGTGCCTGCACCTCTGGTGACAGCAGCTGGCCCCAGCCAAGAACATCAATCCCCTGCAGCTTCTGCATTTGGTTCTCAAGTTCCCTCACTATGGGGATAAGCTGGCTAAGGAGTGCTGACGGTCTCAGTGGCCTTGAGGAATGATTTGAGGACCACTAAGATCTGGGAGATGGTATCCCACTCTGTTTTGTTAAGCAGGCCACTGATCCCAATCTCCCCAAGCAAGGCCATCTCATGGATGGCCTTCTGTTGCTCCACCAGCCTTTCCAGCATCAGGTATGTGGAGTTCCATCGAGTCTTCACATCCTGGATGATTTTGTGCTGCAGAACGCTCAGCTCTGCCTGTTTGTCCCACAACATTTTGCCCCCCTTGATGCTCTGGTGGAAGTAGCCCACCACCTTCCTGCACTCTGAAATGAGATGGCCAGTTGTGATGGCGCCATCACTGGAAGCCCTGTCCCCCTCCAAGGCATCCCTGACTACAAGGTGAAACTTGTGTACCACACAGTGGATGCCAACAAAGTTGGCATCACAGACCACCTTGACCATATTGGCTCCGTTGTTGGTGACCATGAACCTGCAGGTGAGCTCGCCCTTCCCAATGAGCCACCCCTGCACCATGCGGTTCATGGCCCCATGATTTCCATTGCTGTGTGGGACTCATCCATCACCTCAACTTGAAGAAGAGCCCACCGACAGTCTGACTAATTGCACCAGTGCCCTGTGAGGGAGAGGTAGGCATGATCCCCAGCTGCTCCATATGTTGGAAGTGAAATGCAAGGGCACCTGTGGACCTGCCTTGTGCAGCTCCTCCCTCAAGTACTCCCTGCATGCTTCATACAGGGAGGGCACCACTGCTGAAGGTGGTGCATGCAGGCACTTGGTAGGATGGGGCCACAGGTACCATGAGCTTTCTGAACCCTGGCCGCTCAACTAGGGAGAAGGGCTGGCCATCCAGAGCAAGCATCTCCCCAATGCTCTGGGTGATCTTGCTCACCGTTGCAACGTGCCCTGCTTTCTGTCCGCCTTTGCCCCACTGTTCCAGGGTCCCCTGCCTCTGCTTCGGCAGGACAGAAGCTTTGGAGGGAGAGGGGAACTTCTTTTTGGGCATGCTTCCACTGGTGCCAGGCTGAGGAGGAGCAAAGGCAAGGGGGTGGTGCTTCGTGAGATGCATCAGCATCCCCATGGTGCTGAAGTGTTTCTTCTTCTTGCCCTGGTTGGTCTTATATTGGCAGTGCAAACAGATAGCATACCTGGGATCATCTGCCACCTCAAAATGATCCCACACCACACTACCCCCCTCCAATGTTCCCTATAAGGAGTAGCAGTCCGTGAGCACGCCCCTCGGTCCGGGAGCGTGCCATCTCAGTCCAGTGTGGGACACTTACTGAAGAGGGCTGGGTGCCGGGGGCTGGAGCAGAGAGGCTGGGGGCCAGAGGCTGGTTCTAGGGGCTGGAGGCTGGAGCCGAGAGGCTGAGGGCCGGAGGCTGGGGCCAGGGGCTGGAGGCTGGAGCTGGGGGCTAGAAGCTGGGGCTGGAGGCTGGAGCTGGAGGCTGGGGCCAGGGGCCAGGGGCTGGAGCTGGGGGCTGGCATGGGCTCTGCTGGCTCTGGGGGAGTGCTCCACAAGCTTACAGATGCTGCTCTCTGCTGCTGCTTCTGCTGTAGACAGATGCAACTGCAAAATGGCAGAGAGCAGTTCACAAACAGCTCAACTCTGAAACAGCTTTGAAACACCTGAAACATTTCCAAAACGTTTTGGATGGCCTGTTTCATTTTGGAGCTATTTCAGAGCCTTGCATTTCATTTCAGATTAGGTGTTTTGACTGCCAGGATGTCCGAATTTGAAACGAAACAAAATTCCTGC
>NW_005843415.1:47820-67355 GCF_000455745.1 Alligator sinensis | reverse complement strand
GCAGGGTGCCAGATCTAGCACAGTGTGGCAGCAGGGCCCTGCTGAGTGTAGCTGCCTTGTAAGCAGTGGGTTCTGTGGTAGGCACGAGGGCCAACCTCATGAAACAGGTTGCACAGAATGCAAATCTCAAGGGACCCTGGGCAGTATCAAACAGTCCAGTGCTCCTAGCTTTTGTTCTGAACCCTGCCATCTGCCCCCTCTGGATCTGCTGCTGAGCTTCATGGCAGGATTGTTAGGGCAGAGGCTGAATCTCCTTCAACCTTCAAGAATGCATTTGCAAGATTGCAGTAAGCACAGCTCACACCCCATGTCCATAGGCAGAAAGCTTCCCTATGGATTCAAAGCTGGGACTATGTCCACAGGCAGCAACCTGGATATGCTGGGCCTGGAGTCTATGAGGAGGATTAGTGGCTGCCCAAGTCTCATGTATAGTGTGCTCTGGGAATACTGGCCAGGGTCTGTGGAGCAGAATGGCCTTACTCACTATTTTTCCCTCACAGACATGCTGCTGCTCTCTCTCAACCCCTATGACTACCACTTCTGTTCACAAGGTGTAACAACTGTGGACAACCTGGATGATGGCGAGGAACTCATGGCTACAGATGTATGTACATTGCTTCTGAGAGAGAGAAATGGGGGTGGGAGCAAAAGCCAGACAGAGGGGAGAGATTGTGGGAGCGGTCTTTAGATAGGGTAAGAATTAAAACCAAAACAGTTTTGCATGAAACTCACAAACTTTTCAGTTTGGGTTTTTTTGACAGAACCAAAATATTTTTATAACAGGAAGCAGGCACTTTTCACCACAAGAACCAAACAAACAAAACATAAGTTTTCCACTGAAAAAGTTGTGATACAAAGTTTTCCAGAATTGCCAGTTGTTGCAAGCTTATTGATTATGTTGCAAGCTTGCTCTCCATCATCTATTTTTCAAGGTCCTTTTCCTGGCATTGGGTGATTGCCTGAAACTTTTGGCTTTCATTTTTTTAGAGTAAATTTCATTCTCATGATTATAGCAGTAAAATGAAACCATTGAAGCACAGGAACCACAAAGGGTCAAAACCCAGAAATGAAGTGCCAATCTCCCAAATTTATTGTTGTTCAGATCATTGCATTTCTTTTACGCCAGTCTCATGTTTTCGGGGGAGCCTGAGTCATGGCTTTGAACCTGTGGGGTGGCCTATGTAGCTCAAGGGATGCCTTATGACAGGGTGACTGAATACGTTGAACCATCTGCACTACAGAGCCTGGACCAGGCAATTAGTGTGCTGTGAGGGACTGCATGTCAGACTGTCAAGCTTCCTGCTGGGGATTGGTTTTGTGATAAGTATAAATTTGCTTACCCTGCATGTGTTACTTTGCAGCATGCCATGGATATCTTGGGCTTCAGCAATGATGAGAAGTATGGCTGCTATAAAATAGTGGGAGCCATCATGCACTTTGGCAACATGAAGTTCAAGCAGAAGCAGAGGGAGGAGCAGGCTGAAGCTGATGGCACTGAAAGTGAGTTTGCTATCTTGGCAGTTTTGTGCATCTAGGTAAGGGTGGGCAAGCACTGCCAACCCCCACCAAAATGCATGAACTCCTCCTACTCTCAGACAAGATAGCACAGAGCTGGGCCAGAGCTTGGCTCTCCTCTTGGTCTACAAGGGGGTACAAGGCTATGATCTCAAAGGACAATCTTGTGTTAGCAGCATCACATCTTGGTGCACAAACTGGGATCTTCTTGGATAATTCTGTGGAGGATTGGAGACTTTTCCAGACAGGTTCCCCACACTGTTTGAGAAGAAGCCCATTGGCACTGGCAGATGCCGGTCCTGTGGGTACAGTGGGAGGATGCAGATGTAACAGTGACAGGCATAAGGCCAGAACCCACAAGGAAGGCTTCTGGAATCTGCCAGTCCAATGAGCATAAGCAAAAACACAGAGGGCAAATACAGAGGGAAAGAAGTATGAGACTCACTTCCTGCTTCTGTTATTTACTGGCCTTCTCCCTTATTTCCTTCCTCCCCTGCCCCCTTTAATGGACCTCATCTCATTAACATGAGTCAGTATCTACTGAATAGGTGCCACCTTACTCAATGGATGAAAGTTCCAACAAGAGTCCTTGCTGCTGGATGTGCAATCACTCATGGAATTTCTCAGTATTATTAATTTCTTTTATTAACAAGCTAAGAAAATTCCAGGTAAAAGATGAAAGATCATAAAGGCTGCAATGTGGCACACTTAGCAATCCAGAAATGAAGGTAGCATATGCAACCTTAATTCTGCCCCCTTGATCTTGGGCATTATGATGCCAGCTCTACAACAGTCACATGCTAATATTTGCCAGAGTTGTTGTGCAGAGTTGTGTACTCTGTACAGCTGCAATAGGAGGGATGAGGAGGAAGGAGGCATGCATCTTGCCACCAAACTGTGAGGATTAAAGTAAACCTAGTAAGATGGACCAAATCTTTTGGAACAGTTTCTCCGAATTGGTAACACCTCAGTAAGGAATACATGCAACAACAGTCCACCTGTAAACACCCCCCACACAGAATGCCTCTTTACGTCACATGACCAGAGGAATAGAGGGTAGGTGCTTCACCCAGTGAAAGCCAGCAGACTTTAAAGTCCTCTGTACTCTAGGAGTCCACATTCATTTCTTGAGTATG
This sequence comes from Alligator sinensis, assembly GCF_000455745.1. Lineage (NCBI taxonomy): Eukaryota > Metazoa > Chordata > Crocodylia > Alligatoridae > Alligator > Alligator sinensis. The sequence continues at coordinate 64,704 of NW_005843415.1, read as the reverse complement.
CCTGTCCCAACGCTGGCATCTTCATGGTTTGACACTGCATTGCAGGTGCTGACAAGGCTGCCTATCTCATGGGAATCAGCTCAGCTGATCTCATCAAAGGGCTACTCCATCCCAGAGTGAAAGTAGGAAATGAGTATGTGACCAAAGGTCAGAATGTTGAACAGGTGAGTGAATTGCGACTATAGTTCCTGCTTACGGTGTTACCTAGGATCTCAGCAATATGTACCCAAGAGAGTCATGACTTCAGGTGGCATTCCCAGTGGAAGGCACTTGGCTTTAAAATTCACCTTCTCTGGTGGTCTCACAGAGTCTGACTTTGGGAGTCCCAAGACCATGGGGTAAAATATAGATATGGCTTTTCAACAAAGTACAAATGGTTTTCATCAATGGTACAGATCATTCCTTGTTATTATGCTAGAGAAGTTAAGGAATATGGTGGCTTGATGGCCAGATAGTTTCAGACATTGCATTTTATAGACATGGGTCAAGGTTATAATTTTGATTCAAACTCTCTTGAACGGCAGAGAGCTTGGGCTCAAATTTCTGATCTCTCTAGCTTGGATCCAGACTTTGGGAGAGACCTCGTTTTTGTGGTTCTGTTTCAAATACAGGCAAAATCTCATGAGAATTTTGGTTTAAGATAGTGGAAGCCTCAACAAAACAACAGCTCATTGGGAGCTGAAATATTGCAATTGCAGCTTGTGAGATTTCAGCACCATTGATGGACCCTGAAACTTGGCCTGCGTTGTGAGTTAGGCCTGAAGGCCAGTCCTGTGGTAAACTTTTCAGACATGTTTATATGAATGAGGAGCCTAAGTTTCAATTTCAAAGAATCCTGAGTCTCATAATAAGTCACTGGGACTTTGCTTCCTAGATCACTTGGGTGCTTATGAAAATTTCACACCAGATCTAAGCTCCATTCCAATATCTTCTCAGCTGGCTGCATGTACCCTTAGGCAGGACAAAAAGGCACAATATAAGGGGCAAGAACACAGAACACATCCTAACTTACTGGCTGCAAACATGAAAGGTCCTTGATGGGAATAGTGATTTCCCTTGCTGTGGCTGGCTTTCCCCCTCCAGTTCTGAGAGTAGCCAGTCTGGCTAGGTGTAGAAAGAATGAAATCTTTTGGAACCAAGTACTTCTATGACAAGCCCTTTCTCATTTGCACTGACAGGTGGTGTATGCAGTCGGGGCCTTGGCAAAAGCCACCTATGATCGTATGTTTAAGTGGCTGGTGACTCGTATCAACAGAACCCTAGACACCAAGCTGGCCAGGCAATTCTTCATTGGAGTGCTGGACATTGCAGGCTTTGAGATCTTTGAGGTGGGCAGTGGGACATGCATAGTAGCTGTGCAAGGTGCTGGGGTGGCATGTATAGTAACTGTCTGAGATCCCCAAACATGGACAGAGCAGTTACCATGCCTTGAGGGAGCTTTGCTTCCTCCATGAAGAGACAGGTCTCTATGGAGAGTAGAGCCCTTGTGTTAATTCATTTACCCAGAATAACTCCTCTCAGTCTTTAGGAATTACTTTACTGTCATGGAGAGCCAGAGTATAGAGTGGGTTGGTGACTCCCTTGACTACTGTATGCTCCTCCTGTTGAAGCAGAGATTTATTTTATACCTATAGTATAACAGCTTTGAGCAGCTGTGCATCAATTTCACCAATGAGAAACTGCAGCAGTTCTTCAACCACCACATGTTTGTTCTGGAGCAAGAAGAATACAAAAAGGAAGGCATTGAGTGGGTCTTCATTGACTTTGGCCTGGATTTGCAAGCCTGCATTGATCTGATTGAGAAGGTAAGGCATAGGATGCTGAGTCAGGTCAGGGTCTGCTAGCAAGTTCATCTGTGTATGATACAGGAAGTGTTAGATAGGAATCCATTTGGACTGTATAAGCAGGTTTGGGCTCTAGAGGTAACTGTGACACCCCCTAGTGACTACGCAACCCTTACCCAGCTCTGGCTCTAGGGTGCCCTCCCCTTTTTATTTGTCTGCCATGGCTGGTTGTAATTGTTTGATTGGAAGGGAGTCTGTCTAGTGGGTCCTAGAGTGAGCCCTGGTTCCTCTAGATGCCAGCTAGCTCTTCTAGGCTCCTGCTCGTTTCTGCCCTGCCCTCTCTAGGTAGGCCCTGATGACCTGTCAGGGCCCTTCCCTAGGGTGCCCGTTAGCCTTAAGGGCTAATCACTGCCTCCGACCTCCCTTACAGCCATGCCCATACCTTGCAAATAATGACTTTGGTGGGCACTTGGCTCCAACTCAATAGCAGGCCACCTCAGACCCTTGCTGGGGCCTCAGTCTTCCCAGCCTCAGCCCCTTTTCTTTTGCTAGTTCCCTTAGCCTAGGCCTACTGTGCCTGACCTGGCTTCTGGAATCCAGCCTTTGAACAGCTAATCTGGTGTTTTTGCCCCATTCTGGGCAATACACTTGCTGTGCCTGCTTAGGTTCCTGGGATCCCTGGCCCTTGTCTCTGTCCTTTTTGTGTACAGGACCCCTGACCTTGGCTCCATCTTTCCTGGTCACTGGGACCTTGGCCCTTGCCCAAGTTAGGTTTCACCCTCTCTCTCCACTTTAATTCCCTCTCAAGTCTAAGCCTGTGGCATGCCCTGGCTTGGGCATCATGGCCCCTAGCCAGGCTCTTAACTCTGGCATGCCCCTGGCACCTCACTATGAGTTAAAACACCATGTGCCCCTCAGGCACCCCACCATAGCTTCTGCACACTCCCCTTTCAACCACTCACAAACCACCAGTTGACAGTAACCAAAGAGTAAGCTTTCTAGCAAACATAAACAACCCCTACCCCCGGTCCAAACATAAGCAATGGCTACCTGCCTGCATAACAAGGCTTCTCCTTACCTCAGGTAATGTTCTGCTGTGAGGCATCAGCACTTTATTTACCTTCCTCAAGATAGCCCCTGTGCCAACTAGGAGAGCTCTTGCCCCAGCAGCCTCCATGGCCAGACTGACTCTCCTGGATCAGGACCTGTGTTTATATACCTCCCTGGCCCTGCTCCTGCCCCCTACCTGTCATGTGCCTCCCCGAGATGCTGCAAGTGTTTCCTGATTCAGTTTCAAAGTGGCTTATTGCTGTTGGACTCTGCTGTGCTTCTGTCTTGTTTCCCATGCAAGGCTGTAGCCCATGGTGCTACTCCAGCATAACTAGTTCTGTGGTAAGTGCTTGCATCACGTAACTCCTGCAGTACCTGTTCCCTGACAGTTCATAATGAGCAGCTTTCTCTACCAGACTCCTGAGGCCCTTTCTGCTGCAGAAGCAGGAGCTCTGTAGCAGGAGCCTTTGGCTCTTTGTTATAGACTGCATAGGACTTTAAGAACCCCTATGCCAAATCAGTCAGCCAGCCAAGCAACACAACATAATAGGTCAGTAGTGCAGTGCATAACAACTCACTCTCACCAGTGTGACCTTTGTTCTACAGTGCTCACTAGGTCCTCTGGAGATTCCACATTCCTGCCTGGCACTTACTGGTTTAGAATAGCTCTGTACAAGTATTTCCACAGCTGGGGAGAAATCACATTGGCAGGGAGCTGACAAACAAGACAAAGTAGGTTTTGAAGGGCCCAAAGTCTCCTGGCTCTCACTGACAGTCTGTGGGAACTGGGAAAAATCCCTTTTGGGCCTGTGAAAATCTGACCCATTCTTGACTCTTACTTGTTAGGGGGAATGCAGCAGGCAAAAGATTTAGGGGAGAATTTCATGCTAGAATTGTCTTCCCATGTGGGATATGGGAAAGAAAGATGGAACTATTTCAGCACAAAAATTATGACAATTTGTGCCCTGGTTCCTACCCACATCACTTTTTGCTATATGCCTGAATGAGGAAACAGCCTTCTTTGACAGACCCTTGGCATTTTCTTGACAGTAGCACAGAACAAGTCTCCTGCTATTCAAGGGCAGGAATGACTATGGTTGTGACTGGAATAGGGTAGAGAGACATGGCAGTCTGTTTCCTGCTGTGCTGAATTCCAACCTGCTGAGGGTACCTTTGTCTTGCAGCCCCTGGGAATCCTTTCCATCCTGGAGGAGGAGTGCATGTTCCCCAAAGCCTCTGACATGTCCTTCAAAGCCAAGCTGTATGACAACCACATTGGAAAATCGCCCAACTTCCAAAAGCCGCGGCCAGATAAAAAGCGCAAATATGAGGCTCATTTTGAACTGGTGCACTACGCTGGAGTGGTACGTCTCAGGCTATTTTCTTTTCCATGGACTGTTTATGCCTTCTGTGCTGGGCTGCAATTACTCTTTCCTTTGTTCTTTCGCACCAGGTACCTTACAATATCATTGGATGGCTGGATAAGAATAAAGACCCCCTGAATGAGACAGTGGTGGCTATCTTCCAGAAATCCCAGAACAAGCTTCTGTCTGCTGTATATGAGAATTATGTGAGTGCCACTTCAGGTAAGATGTAGCCTTGCCTCAGTTTGCCCCTTACACAGACTACGTTCTCTCTGTGGCCATACTTTCATCATCCCTTTGCAAACAGCAGCCTGCTTCAGTTGGCTGGCAGCTCTGACAGTAAAAGACCATCACTTGGTCACAAAGAGGCCTTCTGGTTGGTTGGTTGGTGTAGGGATTGCTCTGCTGCACTGACCTATGGAAGAATGGCTTTAATAGTGCTGTATGGTCTCCTTGCCCCTGGAGTAGGGGTGCTGCAATACAGTTCTGGTGACTTTGGAGACAGATGGTGTCATGTGAATGAAGGGGAATCTCAAAGGGGAGGGCCAGATAAAACCAGCAAGGGTGACAGAAGTTTGTAGTTACCTGTGGGCTGGCTCCACAGTCATGTGTTGCTTTTACCATTTTTAGCAAAGCCTGGGGGCAAGTGAAAAAACTTGAGCTTGGGCCAAGTTTGTTGGAATTTCGCTCATATTTGCACCAAAGGGAACCAGGACTCACTTGCTACTCCATTCTCCCAATGTTGTGTGATAAAGGGAGATTCTGTCCTACACGCTGCTCCTAGGAGAAGATTCATCCAGCTGAGACGCAAGCTTCTGTGTATGTGCTCACCCATCCCCTACATGCAATGCCTTCCCTCCAGGAACTGTTCTCAGGCACTCATAAACTATCTACCACAACTAGCCCTAGGATGTGCTCACACCTCTTTCTCTTCCCCTCACCTATCACTCCCTGGGACAGCTGTTGTACCTCTAGCAGTACCCACAATGGTGTTAGTATCTTCCATGCCCAGTACATATGGCAGGTCATGGTTCAGGAAGGACACAAACCTTGCTTAATTAGATGCTCACAATAGAAGGAAAGAATACTTTATCAACGTAACGAACTGATGTTTCACTCTAACAGAAGATCCACCCAAGTCAGGAATCAAGGAGAAGCGGAAGAAGGCAGCTTCCTTCCAAACTGTCTCTCAGCTGCACAAGGTAAGGGCAACCCCCCATTCAGGCCATGAGGGAAACCTGTTCACAAGTCCCAGAGAGAGCCTATAACAGTTCCTGCGGATAGGCCTGGGTATTTTGGAACCATAATAGAGAGGAAAAAGCTCAGAGGGTGGGTTTTTTTGGAGCTTGGTCTCAGCATCTCCACCCATCAGGCAGTGTGTGGGTCACAGCCCTATTCTCTTGCTGTTTGCTTCTCATCTTTGTGTACTCAGTGAAGGACCCAGGGTCCTAGACTGAGAGGAAAATAGCTTCCTGTGAGGTGAGGCTTGTGCAGTTTCTGTCCCATGATGTCTGTGCTGCCTGGCGCCTGGCAGCTTCTTCGCCATTGAGAGAGCGGCAGTTAAGACTTGCAGTGATGTTTAGATAATGTATTACATGAACATCACTTTAAGTCTGTGCTACTTCTCTCCTCACTCTTGACTGCGGGAAGGACAGCCCTTGGGCAGAAGAAATGAAGGTGGATCTTGCAGAGCTCTGAGCACTCAGCCCCCTGGCTCTCCTGTATTGAGAGATGACTAAGGCAGTTTGCTAGCTCGGGGGGCACACTCCATTGAGCTCCCCAGCTCACAACCATAGCCAAGCTTCTCTGTCCATCTTTGAGCCAAGGAAGCAAGGGGAGTGGATTAGAAATAAAGCCATTGGGGTTTCCAAACATAAAGCCAGATCCTGCAGTAACAGTTTCACACTGCAGTGATGGGGGCGGTGCCAGCAACTCTGTTAGCTCCAGAAGCAGAGGACATGCTTCTGAGCTGAAGTCTCTTGGGTCAACTCATTTCTGGGATGTTTTCCTGGCTTTCTTTCTCATGAATAGTTCAAAGTCTCAAGGGAATGGCTTTTGCCTTTGACAATCCTAGCACTGTGTAACGTAGCTGCTATGAGATGTCTCTTTTTAGTCTGGGAGAAGAATTCAGCCTCTGGTGGCAGAACAGAGGTTGCCTTTCTCACAAGAGTGGTGAAGTCTCATCAAGTGAGCTTGGGCTGGTTCTTAAAGTGAAAGGAAACCCCAGATACTAGTATCATGTTAGCTCCCCACTCCACACTCTGAATAAGATGAGCTGCACCATGTGGGCCCATCCCCTCCATCCCCATGTACCCTCCAACATTGCCAATTTCTTTCACTGTAGTGGCATTGTGTAACAAAGTTCACAGGGGCTACCTGGTGGTTTGAGAGGAGGAGGCTGCCTGAGCAACGTGGCTGGCTCCTTCCTCACACTCCTGGGGCCAAAGGCAGGCAACAAATGGAAATAAAGTTTGTAGCTTCCTCTTCATGCCCACTCAAACATATGAGAAAACCATTATTGAAAGCAGTGCTGTCCAGTCCAACAGCTATGCTGTGTTCAGGAGGACCCCAGATGAGTGCCATGTAGTGCTTCTACAGGGCTGCAGCCCTCTAGTACATCTCAATGGAACAGAATTTGGGATGTTGGAAGGATACAAAGTCCCCAGATTAAAAAGTTATAGCAGGACTTTAACATTCCAGGATAAGATTAAGTTTTAGTAGCTGAAGAGCGAGCGATAAAGAGCTAGAAAATGAGGATTGAGGGGCATTGGTAGAGCTGCGGTGACCAGCAGATCAGGCTTGAAGGGTACTGGCAAAGCTATGCATGGGGGTAATCCCAGGCAAGAATAGGGAGGTAAAGGTCAGGATTGAAGGCTGCCTGCAGATTTTTCCCAGCACTCTTAGCTCTCACTGTCATTAACTTTACAGGAAAAATTCCAAGGAGATGGTACATCACCATCACCACCAAAGACTGTGCTGATGACATTCAGCCCTTTGACAGCCCTTTCCCAAGCGATCCAGGGACTCCACAGGGCCCTGACATGGGCTCAAATTAGTACTTGTGCCTTGGTTAGAGAAGGACAGACCATCACTGTGGAGGTTATTAGTGAGAAATGACAAATAGCCTCTCTGCTTCCACACGCTGTGGTGGGCTGGGCATGAGTGAGCTTCAGTGCATGGTAGGGCAGCAGGACCTTCCATCTCATCCTGCCTGTCTGCTCTACAGGAGAACCTCAACAAGCTGATGACTAACCTGCGTGCCACCCAGCCTCACTTTGTCCGCTGCATCATCCCCAATGAAACTAAGACCCCAGGTAGGCACCAGCAGGGCTTTGGGGCAGATTTGGGACAGGATTAGTAGTAGTAACAACTCATGGTCATTGTTCTTGGGCATGTGGCATGTGTATGTAGCGGGCATCCCCTAGACCTCTTGAGATTTCCATCCCCACCCCTCTTCACATCTCTTTTTCCCTTACACATGAGCCCTTTCCACCTGAGAATTGATTGCCATCTCCTGCCAGGAGGGGACACTGCTGGGCACAGTAGATACACCACTTCCTGTGCACCAGTGCCTGGGGCTGGCCTGAAAGGAGCAAGAGTCCCACTGCATCTGCAGAATCCTGGACTGCAAGAATTTCAAGGAACTCAAACTCCAGGGGTGTCTGTAGATGTGCTGCGGGGCTGCTTTGATGCACTGTAATTACAGCACGTCAGAGCAGACTTGATTAATTGAATCTGCTGGAGAATGGTAATTGCCGTGCTCCAGCCAGCCTCTGTGTCTTGTGTATTAGCATCTGCATGTTCAAAATGATGGCAGGGGGGACCTTAACTAAAGCTCATCAAATGAGCTTTAGTTCAAGTGCCCCCACTGCCATTTTGAAGTGTGGGGACACTAATACATGAGCTGCTGTGGTGCTTTAATTAGAGTGGCTCTCGGAGCTGCTCTAATTAAAGTGACCCCCCTACCCCAGCCCTGAAGCATGTGTAAAAGTGCTCCAGGAGCCTAAAAGCAGAAAGCACGTCATTTGGAGAAGCCTTGGTTAAAGCTCTTCACTTGGCATATGCTGCTTTTACCCTGCCAGGGTCTTCTGCCAGCAAATGGAATGCAGCTACCTTCCTGGCTAGAAGTCAAGCCCTGTTCCAGTTCTCTGAGCCTTTGTTCTGTCATGGGGCATAAATGAGTCCCAGGTAGCACATTCTACCTCCCAAGCCATAGGGAGGTGCCCAAGCCACAGTACAGGGATTTTATCCCTGGGCCAGAGGGCTGGGTAAGACCTTATTTCAAACAGGAGTCATTTACAATCTTCAGATCAAGGTTCAGCTGTTGACATGCCAACCCTGTATATTTTGGGGTTTGTCTTGGGCCTGCATCAACCCCTTGCCTTCTCTTTCCTGCAGGAGCCATGGACCCCTTCCTGGTGCTGCACCAGCTGCGGTGTAATGGTGTGCTGGAGGGCATTCGGATTTGCCGCAAAGGATTCCCAAACAGAATCCTCTATGCTGATTTCAAGCAACGGTACTTCTCCCCCTGCCATTTTTGGCATTTGTGGGGGCAGGGAAGAGATTATTTCCATGCTCTTCTCCCAGGATGAGCTGGTTCAGCCAAAACCACAGTAGGACATCTCAGCATGTGCTGTTCCCAGCATGCTCTGTGGCTGGACCTTTGGTGCATGGACCTGGGGTGTGCCTCAGAATTTGCTGATGGGACACAGCGAATGGGCATACCTCAGAGCCCTGTCTGCCATCCGCAGGGTGATATTCAGGACAAGGGGCATAGAGACCAAGAGTCTACTGTCTTGGGGCTGACAGTGTCAGTTCTCACTCCAGAGAGAATGTGGCCCAGACCCACCGCGTCAGGTGCACAGAGCATGTCTCTGAATTCTTTCCCTGTTCACCTGGGCCTTGCTGTACCGTGTATCTGAGTAAGCCTCAACCAAACCTCAGGCACAGTCTTCCACCCCCTTGAGCTGGACCCGACTCCTTACTGTGTGGAATCCACTTGCTGTATATTCCTCCTTTTTGAGGCCATAGTTGTGAATGGGCAGGGCCTGCTGGGCAGCCTCATGGTGCCCCAGTGCTCTCTGGGTCCAGAGTGGCCATACCATGTGGTGCAGAGACCTGTTTTTTGGGTTGGGTTGGTAACAAGGAAAGGGAGGAACTGGCAGCTCCAGAACAAGGGCTTCCCTCACATGCTACCCACCTTTGCATGTTTCTGCAGCTATCGTATCCTGAATCCTGCTGCTATTCCTGATGACAAGTTTGTGGACAGCAGAAAGGCCACAGAGAAACTGCTGAGCTCCTTGGATCTGGACCACACACAGTTCAAATTTGGTCACACTAAGGTGAGAGAGGCCTGAGCAGTAACAGGAGAAGGAAGCACTGAGCTAAGGAAGAAGCTGTAGAAGTGAGGAAAATTAGGCAGGACAGTCCTCTGCCAGGGGGTTGAAGTAAGAGAGCCAATCTTCCTCTGCCACCTCCAGCTCACTCTTCTCTCTACACTCTTCTCTCTGCTTTTCTCTTCCCACTGCACAGTACCCGCCAGTATGGTGCAGTCCTGGTGGAGTATGAGTTGTCTCTGACCCTACTGCACAGTAGCTCATTGCTACTGTTCAGTAGTGACAGCATCATGGTTAGTGCCCGCCGATGCTACATTGCCATAGCAATGAGCTACATCACTGTAGCTTGTTGCTATGGTGACATAACATCTTGTATAGACATGCCCAGTGATACTCAGCCCCTCTGGAGCTCTTGGTGTGAATCCCGTCTTCTCTATGTAGTGTCAAGAGAACATGAAGAGGACCTCCTGCATGTCTCACTTCCCTGCCTCTTCTTGGCTCCTATAGGAACTGCTAGGTTGCTTGTAGGAAGGGGGTAGGATGTGGATTGCTGTGTGGAAGCTGAAACCAGCTGAGGGTGGTGTATAGGAAAGGCAATGAAGCAGGCTGCAGAGAAAGAGAGGCATCTGGTGGTGGGAGGAGATTCCATTGTGGATGGGTTCCTCTACCTGGGAGCCCATCCTTATTTTAGCACACATTTCCGGCACTGAACACCCCAATAGCCTGTCCTGACAATCAGGGACCACCTGCTGCTGAAGGGGCTACAGTGAGCTAGTGCTTTGGGCCCAGTCTATGTAGCTCCAATAAGATGAACTCACAAGATGACGAAATGGTGAAACTCCAGACCAGCTGAGACTGCTGCAGACCTCAAGTGCCTGCCACAGCCACAGAGACATGAGAAGCCCAGTGCAGGGTTGAGATGATATAGTGGCTACTCTGTGTCACACCCCTTTACAGGTGCTTGGGTACCTGTTTTGAGCCAGTGACAGCCTGACACAGGTCTCCTGAGCTCAACTGTTGGTAATGCTCCATTGCTTACAGCCAGGGTTTCTGTCTCTCTTTGGGTCCTAAATGCCTCCTCTCTGGTTCCCTTGCCTGCAGGTGTTTTTCAAAGCTGGCTTGCTGGGCCATTTAGAGGAGATGCGAGATGAGCGACTGGCCAAAATCCTGACAATGCTGCAGGCCAGAATCCGTGGGCGGCTGATGCGTATTGAGTATCAGAAGATCATCAGCAGGAGGTGGAGTTACTGGGCCAGCATGGACTGCAATAGTACTCACCCTTTGTCGCCCAGCAGTCCATGACAAACCTTCTGCCATGCCCCGCTGGTTAGACACACCCATGATGGAGCTGGTCTGAAGGAATGTTGTTTCCTTAAGATCTGAGAGTTGCTAGAACTGGGATGGTTCTTACAGAAAGTCCAATTTTGATCAAGGGTTGATGAAACCCTGGTTTCCTACCAGCTCACCCGTCCAGCTTTTTACCAGCTTTCTGGGCAGGCTGGTGGGGAACCCAAACTCCCAGGCTGGCAACTCCTCAGCAACCCAGACCCCTGGGTTCCTGGCTCCAGGTCAGCCCCTTTACAGATTGCCTTTGAGCTGCAGCAAGGGCCAGATTCTCCCAACATCTGCACCCAACATACACTGAGCTCTGTGAAAACCTACCCTTAGGTGGGCTTGTTGGTGCAAGTGGGACCCTTTCTCTGTGACTCCTCAGGGTGGAATATAGGCAAGATGTCTGTGTGGCTGAGCACACTCCTCTTTTCCCCCAGGGATGCACTCTATACCATCCAGTGGAACATTCGTGCTTTCAATGTTGTTAAGAATTGGTCCTGGATGAAGCTCTTCTTCAAGATCAAGCCCCTGCTCAGGTCAGCTCAGACGGAGAAGGAAATGGCTACCATGAAGGAGGAGTTCCAGAAGCTGAAGGAGGCTTTGGAGAAGTCAGAGGCTAAGAGGAAGGAGCTAGAAGAGAAACAAGTCACCATGATTCAGGAGAAGAATGACCTGGCTCTCCAGCTCCAGGCTGTAAGTGCCTTGTTTAGGCACCTCCTCCTCCTGAAGTGGTATGGGCTCTGGGCAAGCAGCTTTATGGGGAGAAAACCAGTGTAGTCATTCCCCAAGAGATGACCCACATAGGCTAAGAGCAAGAACTCTGCTGTCTTTCTGGCACCATGGATAGCAGAGGGCTCAGACAAGGAATTGCCACTGGACACAGGAGTGAGGCTTTGGATAAATACAAGTGTACCTTGTCATGGTTTATGTCAGTGTTGTATACTGGTGTAAGTTACACTGAGATCAGGAATACACATATGGGCATTGTAACAGGCCTGTTTCCTCAAAGTCATTTGGAGCCCTCTAGTGGCCCACTGAGACCTGTTTAAGTACCTTGGCTGGGTCCCATCAGTTGTTTCCTTCACTTGTTTGCCACAACTTTGATGTTATTAGGAACATTTGGTAGACTGCCTTCCAATAACTCGGGTGTGGCTTTAAGCCTCCTGCTGCACTCTGAACTATTCACTGGGTTCCTTCTCTCCTTGGCTCAGGTCTCAGACTCTTTTTTTTCTCCTCTACTCAGTCTCTCAGGGCTCTTGCACCCTCTGCACCATCTCCAGGGCTCCTACAACCTCTGCACTGGCTCTCTGGGCTCCTGCAGACTTTACACAGGCTCTCAAGTATTTTGGTCACAGTTAGCTGACCCTTTCATAACCCACTCCTATTTCCCTGGGCCTCTGGCAGCCTGCCAATTCAAGAGTGATCAAAGCCCTTCTGTGTGGGGTGTCTTCCCACCCCTCCCCTTCAGCTAGTCTCATGCCTTGCAGACTATAAACCAGTCCACAACATAAAATATGAAGCTTATCCTTAGGCAGTCCCTCACAGTAGCTCCTTCCTGTCAGGACCTATGAACTGGATTGCCTTGCTTCCCAGGTCCATGAGCTTGCCTTCACCAGTCCTGCAAAGCTTCTGCTCCCCAGGACACCAAGTCCAAGTCCTGCTTCAGTCAAAGTCAGACCAAAACTGAGGATCCAAACCCTGGTCCTAGCATACACCTTCTCCTTCCTGGGCATCTGACCTGAGGTTCCCTTAACAGGGATCAGCAGCTTATTATCAGCCGAATTAACAGACCTGCTGCTACTCTTCTCTGCACGCCTGTCTCCCTCAATAAACTGCTTAGGGTCAGGCCCTTGCAGCTTGCCAATTTAACCCTTTGATGACTGCAGGGCCCTCAGTTCTGCTGTCTGACACTACCCATGAGCAGAACTTGGGTAGCATCTCCCACAGTGTCCTGGAGGCTGATGGCTGGTTCTCCCAGAGCTCTGGACCTGGCAGCAGCCCCTCCACAGTCTGAAGTTTGAAGGTACCATATCCCTTGCCAGGTTTCTCCCCTCTTAGTAATGAGGTCGGGGCTGTATTACAGCATCTATCCCTGGTTAGCAGCATACAGGTGACTATTACTATGCTTCACCAATAGAAGCATGTAATAGCCAGTTTGCCTTTAGCAAGTGGTTACCATGGGTTGAATGCAGACACAGAAAACTTAAGCCAGTGTAACTTACACCAGTAAACCTTTACCCATGATTCTTTCTCCACTGGATTGAGTGAAGTTATTCCAGTTCAGGGGTCTCTGCCATTGGTTCCGGGTTCACAAACACTTCTCCAACCGGCACCCTTGTCTCAGTGCAGAGACAGAGGAATGCCCAGGATCCACAGTTCCCCCAGGGTTGGGCAGTTGGGTGGAAAGCTTAACTGTCTACTGATCAACACTACTCCAGTAGTGTTTGGTCTCTGGGGTGTATCTGTTAATCATCTCCCATCACATGAAGTAATAGCTGGAGGAGAAGGGACAGATTATCCCTTATTAGCATTCTATTTATCCTGCTTCCTTGGGGATTGGTAGAGAGAGGGTGAGAAGGCAGCAGTGAGAAACAGTTCCTTCCACATGACCTGACCGGTTTGGATTTACTCCCCACATTAAGTGACAAGCAGGTGCATCAGCCTCCAGAGTCCAAGAAAACAAGGGAGTAGGGGTGTCTCTCCTCTCCTGGAGAGATGGTAAGCATGTGTTTCCTTGTGCATACTTACAGGAGCAAGACAACCTGGCTGATGCAGAAGAGCGCTGTGACCTGCTGATCAAAGCCAAGATACAGCTGGAGGCCAAGGTGAAAGAGCTGACAGAGCGTGTGGAGGATGAGGAGGAGATAAATTCAGATCTGACCTCCAAGAAACGCAAGCTGGAAGATGAATGTGCTGAATTGAAAAAGGACATTGATGACCTAGAGATCACACTGGCAAAGGTGGAAAAGGAGAAGCATGCCACAGAGAACAAGGTAACCAGTACTGTTGGTGAAAGGGACAGTAGGCAAATGCTGCTGCCATTTACCGGGAGCATGCAGTAAACCAACACCCACTGGTTTAACCAAGAGCAGGGATCCTTCTATGGATGTCCAGGGATCTTGGACATCCATAGAGTGTGAGAGATGAGGCTGTCTTAGATAACGGTGGGTGAAATACAGCTGGACTCTGGGGAAGATAGCATCTGGAACCGCAAAACTTTCCATTGTCCCAGAACACTGTGCATTCTTGGCATCAGTAGGCAAATCTGGGGATAATACTGTGTTTTTCGGTCTGAAAAAAAACTGCCATTTATTTTGCCTCATGTAACAGCTAAATAGTCTGGGCCAAGGAGGGAGCAAAGCAAACACTTTCATAAGCAGAAATGGTTCTGAGGTAGGGACAGGGGTGGGGTGGAGATAGCCATGATGGTGTTAGTCCATTCTGATGTCCAACCAAATATTATCCTGGCTGTTCCTCACTGCCTCACAACCCCAAACCCCCTGGAGTAGCTGAGCTCACTTTTTGTTCTGTCTGCCTAGGTTAAAAACCTGATTGAAGAAATGGCTGCTCTAGATGAGGTCATTGCCAAGCTTACCAAAGAAAAGAAAGCACTGCAGGAGGCACATCAACAGGCCCTAGATGATTTGCAGGCTGAGGAGGACAAGGTCAACACCCTGACCAAGGCCAAAGTCAAACTGGAGCAGCAAGTGGATGATGTGAGTAAAACATGGAGGCAAAGAATAGTGACAGTGATGGGCATCTACTTTGTGCCCAGGAACAGCTTCCTGAAGCACGAATACCCTGTGGGCCTGATGGATGATCTCATGCCTTAGTGCAGGACTGATGGGCTAGACAGTGGATCAATCTGCAGCCCCAGCAAGGGTCCAGTGCTAGTATGGAATGCAAGAGACTATCTGCCCTGATGCAGTTACAGCCGGGTCAAAGGCTGGAGCGTCAAAGGCCTGGATACTTTAGTGGAGAAGCAGCCCAATGCAGAGGGGGTGGGCAAAATGCCCTCTACTGGCAATGCTAGAATTCCCACAACAATGGAAAGGAGACCCCCACTACAGGGGACAGGAAGGATGGGGAAAGAAGGGAAATGCCAAGTGAGCAGGAGGTAAGGTGCTTCCCTGCCTAACTCACCTTCCTGAACCTCTAGCTGGAAAGTTCCCTTGAACAAGAGAAGAAGATAAGGATGGACCTGGAACGAGCAAAGCGCAAGCTGGAAGGGGACCTGAAGCTGACACAGGAGTCAGTGATGGATTTGGAAAATGACAAGCAGCAACTGGAGGAGAAACTCAAAAAGTAAGTGTGTAGCCTGGGGCAATGCCCACAAGCCAGTCCCAGCAGATGCCACTGTCTCAGCCCCCTGCCCACCTTCTCATGGGTGGGTCACTCTCAGGTGCTAGGGGCCTGTGCTCTGTACTTGTCAGGACACATTTTCACATGGGAGATGAAGCCCAGAGGGTGAGTAGTATGTGTGCAGGGAACCTGGGGCAGAGCTGGAAAATGAATCACGTAGCCTGAACACAGGTTCAGAACCTGACCTACATGATCAGGTTTTCTCTTTAATGTACCAGTAGGGCTTTGGAGGCTGCAGAAGAACACTCAGGAAGCAAAGAGAGAAAACTCCAGTGCAGAGCTAGACCTCATGTTCCTGGTTGCTGCTAATGTCACCAGCAGCAGGCATGTTGGCACCAACTTCCACCTCCTGACTGATCAGGACACACCTGTGAAATGGGTTAGCTCCTGACCCTCTTTCATTTACTTAACACATCAACAACCTCCATAGCACCAGGGACATTGCCCAGGGGGCTGGAAACAAAGCCTGCCTGGGAACTGCTGTTCCGGTGCAGAGTTTCTTTGTATATATAGGTTCCTTCATGCTTTGATCCAGGATCAAACACTAGTACCTTGACTGTGAGAACAGTCCTGCACTGGGCCTGGTCAACATACTAGAAGGGGGCTGGCAGGTTTTTGCTGTCTTGTGTCTGCCAAATTGCAGGACTCTTCCTCTTCCTGTGCAGGAAGGACTTTGAAATGAACCAGTTAAACTCAAGGATTGAAGATCAGCAGGTGCTTGAGGCACAGCTGCAAAAGAAAATCAAAGAGCTCCAGGTAAGTGGAGAGAGGTGTCCAGGTAGCACAGGCAGGGAGGTCCTGGAGGAGCCCAGGGGGCTGGTTTGGTGCTGACACAGGTTGGGCTTATGTCCCATGCCTGCCAGATGAACAAGCATGTGGTGCCTGGAGGATGAGGGTCATACCACCCACCTGTTTGGGTCTTCCCTCTCCTCTGACTGGAGAAGTGTTAGGTTATTCCTTCCTCTAAATGAGTACAAGTTTGTACCCACATCTCTCTCACCCACATCTCTCTCACTTAGCTGAAGTCTGCTGGAACAAAGCTCTGCCTGGAGTCTCAATCCTGGTTCAATTGAGTGAGTGGCAGATATAACAGAGCCAGCTGCTGTCTCCCAGGCTGCAGTAGCACAGCAACTCTTTCACAGTGCATCCCCTTGTAGTGCCTGATTACTTCCAAACAAGAGAGGGTTGCTAGTTTAACAACATGAGTAAGAGGCAGCAGCCTTCTGGGCACTGACCTGGTTGAGTCCACAGTACCTCCTCATTGGAGGAACATAGAAAGGGCAAAGCTAGCAGTGCTCTGCTGATGTCATAAACTGAAGCCTAGGCAAAATCTTAGGAAAAGTATTAAATGATTATGAGATCACCACAAGCACCTGTCCCTGCAGCTGTGATTCCACACTTGGAATTGAGCTCTTTGCCCAAACCAAATCCACAACTCCATCCCCCAGATGGACTTTGCAGATGAAGGTTTCATAAATTGTACTCCTTTTTAACAAAGGGCCCAACCAGAACTCCAGACTTTAATTGTCTTGAACTTTGGGGGCAAGACAGAGGATTGAGGCCAGATCTGTACCTGTACCCCAGAGGTGTGGTTCAGACCCAAGTGTCAAACATTTCTAGGCATGCTTTTGTTAGTACTTCTACTCAGTGTTCAGC